>NC_137611.1:11665622-11803122 GCF_963280865.1 Gymnoscopelus braueri
CCTGGTGGTCCCTGGACCCCTCTTTTAGAACCAGTGGTTTAATGAGTCACAGTGTTCGAAGACGGGTGTGTGCGTGCGTATGTGCGTATGTGCGTATGCGCGCGCATGTGTAATCCTCACTTGAACCAAACAGCAGTGTAAATTCAACATCATTGACAATGGAAATGAGATGTGATTGGAATTATATTTTCAGTACTTTCTTTTCCAGTAGCGCTATCATTGGTTCCTAACATTAGTGGTTTATAAATGTCATCTCAAACAGCTTGCATGTTCACAAACATTTTTACTTCACTTTACCTTTATCCTCTGACTGACTGGCCACCTGTTGCTCTGTAGCCTTCAGCCTGGCTTCCATGGCTCCAATCTTCATTGGCCAGGTTTCCCAAACGAATTTTAGCTCATGCGCAGCCTAGAAGCTGCGTAAGAGCCTCCACGCACCTGCGCAGTAGCAACCCCGCCACGCACTATCTTCATTAGTAGCAGCTGTGTGTGCCCAACGTGCCATCTAAACTGGCTTCAGGAGATACCATCGTCGTAGGTTCTCGTTACGTGTGTGCTAAAACTACATTCGCGAGACAGCATGCACGTGAAGACCTCCTGGACGCAGCCTACGTAAAGCCTACATGAACTACGTAGTGCTGTCCTACGCTACACAGCAGTTTAAACACCCTTTGCGAAAGTGAAATGGATCATAAAAATACCAGAGCCAACTGTCAGATGTCCTGAAGCAGTCCACTCCAAATACAACTTTTGAATAATATATTTATGAATTAAATTACAGTGGTGAGGTGACATCTGCAAGGTAAATAAAACACTAAAGTGTCCCCATTATGCAAGTAAATTAAATATACTTAAAATACCAAAAGTAAAGATATGCAGAATGTCCCATTTCCCAAATTTAATATGTATTAAAATCTTTTGAAAATAGCAGATCTACAAGCTTGTGAGGCGTTGTGAGCTTGTAGATCTGCTATTTTCAAAAGATTTTTTAACCGTTCATAAACATGGCGAGCACAAGAGCTGTCACTTTGTGAGAGGAACTGGGGACTTTAATCATCATCGCAGCCTGTTATAGGAGGAACTGCTGCGCTGATTCTCTGTGTAGCCCCCACACTCAAATTAGCGAGACCTGGCAATCGAGCTCGGGCTTATTGGCATGACTGGTAAAGTGTCGTGCTGGAGAGTGGGAGCTTCGGGTTCAATCCCAGCTCACTACTTCACTACATATGCATGAATCCGGTGTTTATAACTTCTAGCAAATTAGATCATCTTATAAAAGGTGACAGAGTCAACTGTCAGATGTCCTGAAGCAGTCCACTCTAAATACAACGTTTGAATATATTTATGCATTAAATTACATCTACAAGCTTAAGAGGCGTTGTGAGCTTGCAATCTGCTATTTAAAAAATATATTTATACATATTAAACTTGGGAAATGGGACATTCTGCGTCCTTTTTTAAAAATATATATTTAGGGGCTTTTTTGCCTTTATTTGGACAGGACAATAGACTGACAGGAAAAGGGGAGAGAGACACAGTAAAGGTCATCGGTACTAGGAGTCGATCCCGGGTCAGCTATCATGCTGGATTCCCAAATTGTGTGATATGCGCCTAGACCGCTAGGCTAGTGGCGGACCCATACCGAACGCTGTTACTTTTGGTACTTTTATGTTTTTTCATATACATTTATATCTTGCAGACGTCAGCTGTCACTTTGTGAGGGGAACTGGGGTCTTACGTCCTTTAGTTAACTTGGCTTGCTTAATATTTTTTATCAGATGATCAGATCAGAGATCATTCGTGAGAGTAAAGTACAATTTGTAAACTTCGGGTTCATATATATATATATATATGTGTGTGTGTGTGTGTGTGTGTGTGTGTGTGTGTGTGTGTGTGTGTGTGTGTGTGTGTGTGTGTGTGTGTGTGTGGTCGGTCGGCCTTTTCATAGATCTATTTCGCTACGATGGGTGTTACTACCGCCCCAGGGCGCTAGTAACAAACTGCTTCGTAGGACAGCACTGCAGGGCTACGCCTCTCGCAGAAGTAGGAGGAGAGTGGTATACGCCATTCTGTCTCCCAAATGTAGTTTTAGCAGACACGTAACGCCGTGGACGTGGGAACCGATTGCACGTTGGGCACAACCAGCTGCTACTAATGAGGGTAGAGCGTAGGTTTCGCCGGGTCCCAGCCTCTTACGCAAGCTGCGTAGGCTGCGCATGACCTGAAATCTACGTGGCTGCTATGGTACTGCGCAGACTGTGTGGACACACGTAAGACCCGTCGTAGAACCTGCGCAGATGCTCAACGCAGCATCTCTACGAATCTCTTTGGGAAACGCGGCCATTAGCAGTTCTCCCATATCGAGCAGACAGTTCCTGTCTGTCTGTGGTGTGTTCACCTCTATTGCCTCAATGACGATGTTTCCTCTGTTTCTGACACAGCAAAACAGAAACACCGGTACAATTAAAAAGGCTCTCATTATTCCTATTTGTTCTTTCTGGCCCCTAGACTGTCAATCCTGTTTCACATACCCTTTGTACTTGCTGGTGATCGTCCCGTTACGGCCCAGACCCAGTATTTATGCTCAGCTGAGTGTGAATTTGTTGGTGGTAGAACTACATGATTTCACAACTGACCTGTAAGTGCATGACGCATTAACACAACTCTTGATCTACTTTTTTCTTTCCTTTTTTTAAGAGTGAAAGGCCAGTGTTTGATCAAGATTAGCAGTAGCCAGCAATGTTATGTTGTAATAGAATCCAATATAACTTTATGAGCTATTGGTTGTGTGGCTTTTTCCACTTGTTTTCTGTTTCTAAATATATTCTGTAGGCTTTTATGGAATGGCTCTGCAAGAGGCTAGCTGTCTATACGAGGGTCTGTGTGTGTCTGTGAGTCCAGAGCCTTTCTATCTATATGCACAATGCCAGTATGCCACAGGTGTACCTCACATATATATATATATATATATATATATGTTTTTTTTATTATTATTTTCATGTGTTTTATTCTTTGGAAATATATATTTTTTATTTTATAGATATCTATTTTATGACTGATGTCATAGATGATCCCAGCATCCACATGATTTTATTTCTTTATTTCAGTTTTTTACGACAGCAATTGACAGAGATCATTTAACACCAAGTTCAACATGAACCAAAAGCCTTCCCACTATTGATTAGAGAAGGTTTTTGACCTTTAATTTTGAAGGTCAAAATTAAGATCTATAGTGAGTGCCATGTCATTATTCTGACATCCTATAATTCCGATGTCCTGTTGGTCCGACCTGCACCATTATAACTAACCCTAACCCTAACCCAAACCTCACACTACCTAATGGTCGGAATAATGGGATGTTGGAATTATGAGCAGACCCCGCTCAATGTGCATTCTAACAAACAGCTTAGAGTGTGAGTGACAAAGAGGATTAATCTGGACAAAATGACTGTATCCATCACTGGATGGTTTTTGCTTAGCTCTACCCAAATGCAGGAAATCTCCAACTGACTCCAACTCAAAGTAGCCGTAAGCAATGAAATCCTTCGTTTTGTTGTTACTTTTGGGTCAATTTATACATTTCTTTATTAAGTAGCCGTGTAATAAGCAGGATAATTAATGGGGAGCGGGTCATTATTGAGAGATCACTGACAGCATCACTGACAGCAAACACTCACAGAAACAAACTGGTATACACAGTGAACCAACTGGACTGTAACTCAAAGTCAATCAACGAAGGGATTGGCTGCATGGGGCAAACAGGACACAGGTGACTCAAATTAACAATCACAGGTTAGGTGAAGACAAGACAGACAACAGCTACCTGTACAAAGACAACAGGAAACACTAGGAACATTACTTGAAAATAAAAGGAACACAGCAGAAAAGTAAAACCTAAGAACACCACAGAAAACAGGAAACTCTGTCACTACAAAATAAAATAGAGATAGATCCTGACAATCACTCACCGGCAAATCTGTGCATGTGTATACCTTCGCGTATCTCGAGAACAGTTCGACCGATCGACTTCAAACTCTGCATATTTATGCCCGCTGTGAAGTTGGTTGGATTGGCAGTTCTCCAAAAATATCTATAAATCCACAAATCCCCATAAACGGTGATCCCTGATGTCACCAATATGACGTCATATAGACTGGCCTCTTGGACTCTGACAACGGGTTCTGCACTGAGTTCTCTGACAACGGGTACAACAGATGTTGCATAACCAAAGGGGCATGCGTTCCGACAGGCATCGGAGTAGTTAAATCAATTAGGCCTACATAACATCACATCTGTCTCAAGGCCATTCGTTCCGGGATTTGAAGTAGGTCTGGTCTGCAACAGATTCAACACTCGATTTGGTGTAGACTCTACACTGTAGAGGGACAAAAGAGCAGATCAAGTACAGAGCGAAATGTGGAGTTTGGTAAGTATTGAGGGAGGGTTTAAGTGGATAGTGGTGTTAGCTTGCTGTTAGCATTAGAACCGTTTCAGTGCCATTTAAACACTATTTAACACTTTAACACCCTAGGCTATTATACTTGTGGGCTCAAACACAATCTGCTGTTTATGGCAAAAGTTTGTTGTTGAAAAAGGCTCTCCCAGGTGGGGCCAATTAGTAAGGCCAATTAGTCTGGCTAACGACTGGCCAGGCGTTTATGAAGAGCAGCTGGACCACAGCACAAGTATAACATTTTGGTGTGTAGTTTTTGTTGAGATATGCGTCCATTACAAATGTGAGTTGGTAATTTGTCATGTTGTATTTCATGTTCTGTAGGTGATTTATGTTTTCAGTAGTTAGTTACGTTAAAAGTTATAAGGTTATAAAAGATAAGAGAATGTAATGCATGTTTTTGATTTTTGCATATTTTGTATTTCGGAACCACATAAAAAATAAAACAACCCTACAGTGGAAACAAGGCCTCATCCTTTAAACCCCAGATCTCATCGGCTCTCCGCAGCATTTTGTCCATTCCGAATCACATTCGCAGTAAAGTAATTTTTAGTTTTAGCCCCAGAGTAGAGGCGCTAGGGTTCATTCTTGTGGTTAAGAGAGAACAGCGAGGAGATGCACAATGTCCAATGCCAGTGCAAATCGGCATTGTTAGGCATGCATGGCAACAATTGTGTTGTGTGTGATATCAGACCAGAGCTCTTGGTTAGCCTATATAAGGTGTAGATCAAAATGTAAACCTTTTTTTAGAGGTTAGAGGTTAGAGGTACCGCTGCCAAGGGTTTGGAGATTGATACAGAGAGACAGAGAGAAGCGACGTGGTAATTCACAAGATGTACAAGGTGATAGAGGAAAACAATGACAGAGGATCTGTAGTAACAATGGGCAAAGTTAACATTCTTGTGAAAAATAAGGACCAAATTGAAGAGCAGATAAAAGCTTATTATGACATCTTGGAATGTCAAGGTGTTGGGGTTGCAGGTCCCCTGGTTGACGCAGAAGGCTTCCCACGGGCAGATGTCGACTTGTACCAGATCAGAACCGCAAGACACAACATTTCGTGCCTGCAGAACGACCACAAGGCCGTCATGTCGGAGATAGAAGACGCGTTGCACAAGCTGCACGCAAGAGAAAAAAAACCCAAGTGCGACAACGATCAGGCCGAGGCGCACTCTTCTATGGATCATGAGGTCACTCTGCCCTCTCCCTTTGCACGAGTGGATGCCGTGACACAAGCTTCTCCTGCCTGTCAAGCTGGTCTTCAAGTTGGCGACGAAATCGTGCAATTTGGTTCTGTGAAGACGGGAAACTTTCAGAGCCTCCAGAATATTGCTGCCGTCGTCCAACACAGCGAAGGGAAGCCATTGCGCGTCACAGTGATTAGAGGTGGGCAACGAGCTCATCATGTGTCCTTGACTCCACAGCGATGGTCAGGGAGAGGTCTACTGGGATGCAATATCGTTCCCATCCACAGATGACTCTTAGACAATTCGACTGTCTTGAAAATGTTACCTCAGTAAATAATAAATGGTGCATTTATATAGGGTTTTTATCCAAGGCGCTTTACATAGATTGTGCATTACATTCACCCATTCATTCATACACCGATGGCAGAGGAAACCATGCAAGGCACCAATCTGCTCATCGGGAGCAATTAGAGGTTCAGCATCTTGCTCAAGGACACTAACTCTGGGGGAGCCCGGGATCGAACTGGTAACCTCATGGTTACCATCGGACCCCTCTACCAGCTCCTCTACCCCTGAGCCACTGCCACCCAGATAATTAGCATCCCCACAGGGGGAATTTCACTTTACCCAACTGAGTGCTTCTAAAGTGACCGCAGGGGGGGAGCGGTGAGTGTCTTGCTCAGGTACACTCCGACACATTGCCGGGGCTCGAACCTGGGACCTTCTTCCCAGACAGACTCTCTACCCATTCAGCTATATGGCCACCCCTAAGTTAAATCCCTACTTTAGGTGAAAGCCTAAAATATTTATTTGAACTCCTTTCTCTCCTTTCTTTTTTGCGCTGCATAAATGGACAGTTTTCAGTGGGATGTGTGAAAATATAGTATCAAATTGCTTCCAGAAAAAGAGAGAGGGAGAGAACCAGGATGATGCCCTTAAGCATCCGCTGTCCTAACGCACCTAACGCTGCTTATGAAAACATACACATGTTTTACGTTTTTGTTTATTGCAGAGCTGCCAACTGTCACGCAACTGTAAAGTACAAGTACTTGAGTAAATAAATGTACTTAGTTACTTTCCACCACTGCCTGCTGCTGATGCTGCAGTGCTTGAAAATGACTACGTTTTATTACAAATTTTAACTGGCTATTTGAAAATAGCCGATATACAAGCTCACAACGCGTTGCGATGCGACGTGTTGTCACCTTGTAGATCTGCTATTTTCAAAAGATTTAAATTTGTATACATGATACCTTGTGAAACAGGACATTCTGCATAATGAGTACTTTTACTTTTTCTACATTACGTATATTTTGATGCCATTGCTTTTGTACTTTTACTCAAGTAAATTTTGATTACCGGACTTTTACTTGTAACAGAGTGTTTCTACATTGATACTTTTACTTAAGTAAAACATTTGAATACTTTTTCCACCACTGGCTGGTACCACACGATGGCTAGCATAACCTGTAATTAGAGCAGTGTCCCAAACAATGGGTCAGGACCCATTTTTGGGTCACACAACCATTTTTATGGGTCACAAGTAGATACTTTCTTTTACGTTTCGTACATTTTTCTTTTTTTTCAAAAAGTAGATTTTCTCAAATTCAAACATTATTTAAAAAAAAAATCATTACCAAATAAATCTGATTGTTATTTTCATGAAAATGAGGACAAGGCTGATTTTTAATGTCTATATAGTTTGGATGGGTTAAAAAAGACAAATGTACACATTTTTCATTTATTTCATTTTATTTGAGAATATTGTTAAATATAAATTCATAATATCAAAGGTAAACATTCTCTGTACCTGGAAAACACTGCCTGATATATTACTTTAAGAATATGCTATTTTATCATGTACAAAAGTGAAAAAGAAATGTATAAAAAAGTATGAAAACACATCAAAATGATAAAAAAACATTCAAACCTTTTACCCACATACATCGCAATGAAAAATATACTTCATAGTTGTTTTAGTAGTCTTCATAGTAGTCTTCACAAGCATAGAGGAAATCAACAATCCATGTTGTGCCCACATTTGGAACAGCTCTATAGTACCCATAACTTCAGATGACATTAAATAATGCTTATACCCTGTGGTTAAATGTGTTTTAGTGGCTAGGCCATTGCAATCGCCTGATAATAAACCACTTTTATGTATTCTATACCCTCTATACATGTTATGGCAAATTGATAATGTCCTAAACCATTGTCTAAAGTCTACCCACTGTAATATTGGCACTTTGGAAATAGGACTTGACTTTGGGATTTTAATGGTTGCTTACACAACCTTCACATTCTGGTTTCTGAAACACTGCAGGTCTATTTCAACACATACAGCATTGAAGTAGGTTCCTGGGCAGGTTTCATCTGGGTTTAGGTCAGTGAAGATGAAGCTCTTTCCTTCCACAGTCAGTACCTGAGGTTTTACAGGTGATGTCCATGTCCAATGACGCAGTCAACAGTCATTTCTCAAGTGAGATATCTCCTTCTTCATCCTTGTGAGCGTAGAGAAAAGAGCAACACGTGAGTTTTGCTATTTGCTATCTATGATTTTGTTTAAATTATAAATTGTGAAGCGGCAGATCTCATCCCTGGTCTACTCAGACCTAACTAATTCAGACCTGGCACACAATGTGAACTACAGTACGTGGCAAACCAGAAAACTAGCAGTGGTCCGGGCCCCCAGGACCAGAGTAGAGGGCCAGGGGGGCTATACAGAATTATTAACATGAATGTGCAGAAATGTGCGTACCAGATGTGACACGAGTTCCTCCACTCTCCCCTCCTTCGTTGCTGGCTGTGACTTCCAGGTGACTGGAGTTGACGTTGGTTACGGAGCAGGACAGGCTGCCTGTGTTGCACAGCTGGGTCTTTGGTGAGACATTGTCATTATACACGTTGTATGTGACGGCATGTACGGAAGCATTCCATGAGACTGTGGCCGAGGAGAAGTTACCGCTGAACGTCACTCCTGCTGGAGGACAAGGAGCTGTGGGAGGGGAGGGTTTATTGTTAGTAACAATTCTGAGTGATAAGAACTGCCTGAGCGGCACAAATCACATACATGCACCAAAGAGGCTTTTGAACAATTATGTAGAATTCTCAGTGTACCTGTATTTCCACTTAAAGCCACTGATTGGCCACTGTTGCCACCACCGTTCCTGCTTTCCACACTGGCGACGTAAGATGAACCACAGGGCAGGGGCATCTCATAGGCAGTCGAGTTTGTCCAAGGGGACGAGAGGTCGAACAGGGTCTGGTTGTCCCCGAGGAGACTTCCTGTCATGGTCAGCAGGTACTGGACATCTGAACAGGGGACCTGTGTCCAGCTGAAGCGCAGCACCTGGCGCCTCGTCCGCTGTGGCAACAGTCGTACCTGTACACTGTCTGGAGGACAGGGAGCTAAAGGAGAGAGTGGGTATAATACATCAGCTGTCATCAAAATGTAACGTGAATACAGAAAACATCGTATGGCATGTGTGAAGATTTTTCATAATCCGATGCAAACATCTGTTTCTGGGCGGGAACCCCCATTTGTAACTATACCTTTCAGGACGGGAATCCCTTTTGGGGTTCTTGTTGCTATGTACAGTATATAGCAACACATATTTGTTGTAATTTTTGAATGAATATTTTGAAGCTTTTCAGAAAACTTCAGGATTTAGAAGGCGTTTTTAGAATCGGCCTCAGGTCTAAATGGCTTAACAACTGTGAGATTTCTTACCAGCTCCAACGCGCATGATGTCACTGACAGAACTGTTGCATGTCCCGTCTGAGGCCAGTACAGTGAAGTTGTAATAGACTCCACACTGAAGACCCTCTATGGTGCAGTTTGTGTCCACGCTGTTACAGCACAGCATGTTGCCACTGTCATCCTGGGCACAGCCAAAGTAATTCCCTGCACCATTGGCGGGTGTCCAGGACAGTAGTGCCGACTGGTTGGCACAGTTGTACTCGACCGAGAGGTTGACTGGATGGCATGGGGCTAAAAGGGAAGGAAGATTCAGAGGTTTGAAGTTGCTTTTCTAAGTGAAGCACTTAAATGAGTGTTCTACATATAAAGCTGACGTATGTGGATAGTATACAAATGAAAGCATTGTATTGGTGGTTGTACACTGGTCTCCCACTGACTTTTTCAGCATGGCCAAAGGGTGCCAATCAGTTCCGAACGGTACCCTTCTCAGCCACGCCCCCAGATATATTTTATTTAATTTCGATGTGTAGTGTGGCCATTCAGCCACGGGTTACATGTGTTTCTGTGTCTCTGATTCTGAACGGATGTTACCTGTCTGCAACTGGATGGTGGTGCTGGGACGACTGTCACACAGGCTGTTGGCGGCGGTGACAGAGAACGTGTAGAGGACGCCGCAGGCCAGGTCATCCACCACGCAGGTGGTGTTGGTGGAAGTAGTGCAGTTTGTCGTGTGGCCTCCACCCACGGCCGTCACTGTGTACATCTCTGCCCCTAAGGTTGAGTTCCACGATATGGTTGCGTCATTGGACAGACAGTCCAAGGAGCCGTTGATGCCTTGGGGTTTGCATGGAGCTGGAGAATACACATGAGAGGGAGTTTGGTAATTGGTTGGATGATTGAGGGTTAAGAAATGCAAGCTGGATTCATCACATTTATGACCAAGAATGAACCAAGTTCAATGAACCTCGTTCTCATGCTATTCAACAAAAATGTGGAATGCCCTACCAAAAGGAGTGTAAAACCCAACTCACTTTCAAAACTGCCCAAAAGTTACACCTTCAGGAGGCTGCAACTCGAAAATGACCCCTGTCTTAGTCTTAACCTCCCCCCTCCCCCCCAACCGCCCCCCTCCCGTTTTTTTTGGGCGGCGTAACCGCCCCTATATGTGAGGTTTGGACATCGACATTCGCTGCACTGTGATTGACCACCATTGTACCCCCCTAACCCTGCACCGTGATTGGCCACCATTGTACACCCCTAACCCCTACACATTCAATGCAAATCTACATCGACATTCGCTGCACTGTGATTGGCCACCATTGTACCCCCCTAACCCTGCACCGTGATTGGCCACCATTGTACACCCCTAACCCCTACACATTCAATGCAAATCTATACTTTTCTTTAAGTGAGCTTCCATCACTGTGATGACCACTAGCTGTAATATGATTGGCTGACTATTGGCTGACTCTATTCAGGACTGTGATTGGCTAGTGAAACACATGACACTTGTGCATAGCCCTATAAATAGGACTATGCACTTAAAAAGCGTTTTTTTGTGTGAATCACACATTGTGGGTGGAAGGGGTATTAAAAAAAACAAATACTTTTTTTAAGTGAGCTTCCATCACCGTGATGACCACTGTTAAATAACAACAGTGACATAGTGCTCCAATTCCACATGCTGTGATTGGCTAGTGAGACACAACTTCCATCACTGTAATGGTCAATGACCACTATGATGACCACACACCGCCCACTTCACACTGGGTGTGATTTTTCTTCTCTTGTACATATTTTTCACTCTTCATACCAGTAACCTGTAAGCTGATTGTATGACGTTCTGTATAGTAGTGTGTATATCTGTCTGTCTCTTATATGTCATCATGATTTGTGTGCATGGGGATCTCATCTTAAACAAGCTCAGTGCTTAATGAGTCTTCCAGTTTAGTAGACCTTGTATTGTGAATGTGTACTTCCATGTACTGTTGTTCTCATGTCTTTTACTAAATAAAGTACATCAATCAATCAATCAATCAAGTTTGGTGGCATGACCACCCATACGGTACCTGATGAGATGTTGACTGGTAGACTGAGCTGGCTGTCACAATTTGCTGTGTGAGCCTTGACTTGAACAGAGAAAGTATTTCCGCAGGGCAGACCCTCAACGGAACACGTATTGTCAGAAGAATTGCAAGTCAGAACTCGTCCGTCACCAGTAACGACAGCTGTGTAGTTCAGGGCACCAGTGCTGGGATTCCAGGAAATGGTCGCCGTGTCAGAGGAGCAGTTGACCCTGGCGCTTACATTCTGGGGTGGGCAAGGGACTGGGGAAAATAATGGATTGTTTTAATTAGATGAATAATCTGGAGGTGGCAGTGTGCAGCGTAGGCTACTGTATGTATACAGTGTAAGAGCGTTCTCTATATTCATGTGCATGTATATTCTCCATCTCTTACCTGAGCTGAATATCAGGGTCTGACTCAGTTCACTGGAGCAGTTGCCATTAATAGCCTTGACAGCTACACTGTAATTAGTGCCACACGTGAAGCTTGAAAGAGTACAATTGAGTTCAGAGGACTGGCAGGTGTCATTGCCTTCATTGCCTTGACTCCAGGCAGAAACAGTGTACTGTACTGCCCCATTGCTGGCAGACCAGGACACAACAGCAATGTTTCTGACACAGTCAGGAGCTACTGAGATGTTGGTAGGAACACATGGCACTGCAAAGAGAGGATGGATATAGACTTTAATATTATACATTAATTATTATTCATTCATTTACACATTTCATACATATTGCACTCTCTTTGATGAACGTCTTCTCACCTGTTTCCAGTTCCACAGCTGAACTTGGTTCACTGTGACAACCTCTGTCAACAGCTACAACACTGACAGAGTAGTTTTCACCACAGTGTAGATCAGTGAAAGAGCAGGAGTTTGCAGAGCTTGAGTTACAGGTGTGGTTGTGTCCATCATGTGCTGTTGCTGTTGCTATGTACATGTCTGCTCCTGAAACAGGGGACCAGGACACTGTGCTATCCCCACATGCTGTAGAAACAGAAACATTGCTGGGGGGGCAGGGACCTGGAGAGATGGAGGGAAGAAGAAGTGCAGAGGAAGACTGATTATTCTCTTTCATTTGTGCTTCAATTGATCAAGCAAAACGTAGGCTGAGCATCTTGATTAGTCGAATCAAATTAGTCTGTTGGAGATTGTTCATATTAGTACGTAGTTTAGTCTTATTAGTACATAGTCTTGTTCTCTCTTGGTACCTGCAATGAAGTGATGAGGAATGCTAGGAATCCCAGCACAGGAGTCAGCATATGGTGTCACTGTGATGGTATAGTTCTGGCCACAGTGCATGTTGGGTATCTGACAGCCGGTACTGTTGGTGGAGCAGTAATTTATGAGTCCATCCTGGCCCACTGCTGTCACATTGTAATCTGTGGCACTGGGACTTCTTTGCCAGGTCACATCGGCTGAGTTGGGACACACCAGACTGGCACTAACATTCACTGGGGCACATGGGACTGGGAAGAGAAATATAACATAAATTAATACATTCCACTTAAATCTTTCTGAAGTGAGCATGATTAGACCCAAGAAGTCAAAAGTAGCATTACATTGTCTTTGGTCTTTGGTGTGCATACATACAGTATGTTCTCCATGTCTTACCTGAGCTGAATGTCAGGGTCTGACTCGGGTCACTGGAGCAGTTTCCATTAATAGCCTTCACATCTACGGTGTAGTTGGAGCCACAGGTGATGTTAAGAGTACAATTGAGATCAGAGGACCAGCAGGTGGCATTGACTTGACTACCCCAGGCAGAAACAGAGTACCGTAGTGCCCCCTTGCTGGCAGACCAGGACACAACAGCAGTGTTGCTGATACAGTCAGGAGCTACCGAGACGTTGGTAGGAACACATGGCACTACAAAGAAAGGATGGATACAGAGTTAGACATTACACAGAAATAATATGCTGATGGAACATTGTGGAGGAAAATAAAACATAACTGGGTGGGCTCAGAGATATCATGTAGAAAATGTTAATTATTAGGATTAGAATCTCCAAATTAGTGACAGGACACGGAATGAATTAAATCAGCTCAGCTGAATCATGGTGTATTGTTCATGCAGTCCCAATTCTAAAATAATTTGACATTGTGGGGTGTTACACGTAATCTTTCCTTCCTCCATTTACTCATTTCACAAATTATTTCATATAGTTTTTACACGTTTCATCTAATTAAGTCGACTCAGAGGGAAAAATGACCTAATAAGTCATAAGTAGCATTACACTATCTTTGATGAACATCTTTCTCACCTGTTTTTAGTTCCACAGCTGAACTTGGTTCGGTATGACAACCTCTGTCAACAGCTACAACACTGACAGAGTAGTTTTCACCACAGTGTAGATCAGTGAAAGAGCAGGAGTTTGCAGAGCTTGAGTTACAGGTGTGGTTGTGTCCATCATGTGCTGTTGCTGTTGTTATGTACATGTCTGCTCCTGAAACATTGGACCAGGACACTGTGCTATCCCCACATACTGCAGAAACAGAAACATTACCTGGGGGGCAGGGGCCTGGAGAGATGGATGGAAGGAGTTGATGGAAAGAAAGATTATTCTATGTCATGTTTTGTAAAACTGATCAAATAAAAAATATGTTGAGCAAATCTTGATTATTCTAACCACATTAGTCTGTTGGAGACTGTTCTGATTAGTAAATGGCTTTTAGATTTTAACTGTTGTTCTCTGTCAATACCTGCAATGAATTGATGAGGAATGCTGGGATTCCCAGCACATGAGTCAGCATATGGTGTCACTGTGATGGTATAGTTCTGGCCACAGTGCATGTTGGTTATCTGACAGCTGGTACTGTTGGTGGAGCAGTCAAGTATGTGTCCATCCTGACCCACTGCTGTCACATTGTAATCTGTGGCACTGGAGTTTCCAACCCAGGTCACTTGGGCTGAGGTGGGACACACCAGACTGCCACTAACATTCAGTGGGGCACATGGGTCTGAGAAGAGAAAGAAACAAAATAAAAAAAGAGTTTAAAAATGCGATGAAATGTCACATTTTTCAGGGAATAAAATGACATACAATATGACATTCTCAAGGTTCAATGATTGCACACTTAAAATTTCATTTCTCTTTTACTTGAATCTTCCATTCTAGGATTTATTCATTCAGTAAATAAATCATCCATCCTTAACTACATTTTAATCAATTCATTCCACTCAGATCTTTCTGAAGAGAGCATGATGAGACCCAATAGGTCAAAAGGAGCATTACATTGTAGAGAAATGTGTATATGTTCAAGAAATGAAATGAAATCCGAAAAGATCATAAATCACCGACTTTTAGAAACTTAATTTGTCTTTTAGCCGAACATTCTTATTCATTTATTCAGCATTCAAGTCACTTATCCCAACCTAGATTGAAATCCATTCATTCTAAATAAATCTTCCTGAAGAGTGCATGATTAAACCTAACAGGTCAAAAGCAGCATTACAGAGTCTTTGGTGAACATCTTTCTCACCTGTTTTCAGCTCCACAGCTGAACTTGGTTCACTGTGACAACCTCTGTCAACAGCTACAACACTGACAGAGTAGTTTTCACCACAGTGTAGATCAGTGAAAGAGCAGGAGTTTGCAGAGCTTGAGTTACAGGTGTGGTTGTGTCCATCATGTGCTGTTGCTGTTGCTATGTACATGTCTGCTCCTGAAACAAGGGACCAGGACACTGTGCTATCCCCACATGCTGGAGAAACAGAAACATTGCTGGGGGGGCAGGGACCTGGAGAGATGGAGGGAAGAAGAAGTGCAGAGAAAGACTGATTATTCTCTTTCATTTGTGCTTCAATTGATCAAGCAAAACATAGGCTGAGCATCTTGATTAGTCTAATGAAATTAGTCTGTTGGAGATTGTTCATATTAGTACGTAGTTTAGTCTTATTAGTACATAGTCTTGTTCTCTCTTGGTACCTGCAATGAAGTGATAAGGAATGCTAGGAATCCCAGCACATGAGTCAGCATATGGTGTCACTGTGATGGTATAGTTCTGGCCACAGTGCATGTTGGGTATCTGACAGCCGGTACTGTTGGTGGAGCAGTAATGTATGTGTCCATCCTGGCCCACTGCTGTCACATTGTAAACTGTGGCACTGGGACTTCTTTGCCAGGTCACATCGGCTGAGTTGGGACACACCAGACTGGCACTAACATTCACTGGGGCACATGGGGCTGGGAAGAGAAATATAACATAAATTAATACATTCCACTTAAATCTTTCTGAAGTGAGCATGATTAGACCCAAGAAGTCAAAAGTAGCATTACATTGTCTTTGGTCTTTGGTGTGCATACATACAGTATGTTCTCCATGTCTTACCTGAGCTGAATGTCAGGGTCTGACTCGGGTCACTGGAGCAGTTTCCATTAATAGCCTTCACATCTACGGTGTAGTTGGAGCCACAGGTGATGTTAAGAGTACAATTGAGATCAGAGGACCAGCAGGTGGCATTGACTTGACTACCCCAGGCAGAAACAGAGTACCGTAGTGCCCCCTTGCTGGCAGACCAGGACACAACAGCAGTGTTGCTGATACAGTCAGGAGCTACCGAGACGTTGGTAGGAACACATGGCACTACAAAGAGAGGTTGGATACAGAGTTAGACATTACACAGAAATAATATGCTGATGGAACGTTGTGGAGGAAAATAAAACATAACTGGGTGGGCTCAGAGATATCATGTAGAAAATGTTAATTATTAGGATTAGAATCTCCAAATTAGTGACAGGACACGGAATGAATTAAATCAGCTCAGCTGAATCATGGTGTATTGTTCATGCAGTCCCAATTCTAAAATAATTTGACATTGTGGGGTGTTAAACGTAATCTTTCCTTCCTCTATTTACTCATTTCACAAATTATTTCATATAGTTTTTACACGTTTCATCTAATTAAGTCGACTCAGAGGGAAAAATGACCTAATAAGTCATAAGTAGCATTACACTATCTTTGATGAACATCTTTCTCACCTGTTTTCAGTTCCACAGCTGAACTTGGTTCGGTATGACAACCTCTGTCAACAGCTACAACACTGACAGAGTAGTTTTCACCACAGTGTAGATCAGTGAAAGAGCAGGAGTTTGCAGAGCTTGAGTTACAGGTGTGGTTGTGTCCATCATGTGCTGTTGCTGTTGCTATGTACATGTCTGCTCCTGAAACATTGGACCAGGACACTGTGCTATCCCCACATACTGCAGAAACAGAAACATTACCTGGGGGGCAGGGGCCTGGAGAGATGGATGGAAGGAGTTGATGGAAAGAAAGATTATTCTATGTCATGTTTTGTAAAACTGATCAAATAAAAAATATGTTGAGCAAATCTTGATTATTCTAACCACATTAGTCTGTTGGAGACTGTTCTGATTAGTAAATGGCTTTTAGATTTTAACTGTTGTTCTCTGTCAATACCTGCAATGAATTGATGAGGAATGCTGGGATTCCCAGCACATGAGTCAGCATATGGTGTCACTGTGATGGTATAGTTCTGGCCACAGTGCATGTTGGTTATCTGACAGCTGGTACTGTTGGTGGAGCAGTCAAGTATGTGTCCATCCTGACCCACTGCTGTCACATTGTAATCTGTGGCACTGGAGTTTCCAACCCAGGTCACTTGGGCTGAGGTGGGACACACCAGACTGCCACTAACATTCAGTGGGGCACATGGGTCTGAGAAGAGAAAGAAACAAAATAAAAAAAGAGTTTAAAAATGCGATGAAATGTCACATTTTTCAGGGAATAAAATGACATACAATATGACATTCTCAAGGTTCAATGATTGCACACTTAAAATTTCATTTCTCTTTTACTTGAATCTTCCATTCTAGGATTTATTCATTCAGTAAATAAATCATCCATCCTTAACTACATTTTAATCAATTCATTCCACTCAGATCTTTCTGAAGAGAGCATGATGAGACCCAATAGGTCAAAAGGAGCATTACATTGTAGAGAAATGTGTATATGTTCAAGAAATGAAATGAAATCCGAAAAGATCATAAATCACCGACTTTTAGAAACTTAATTTGTCTTTTAGCCGAACATTCTTATTCATTTATTCAGCATTCAAGTCACTTATCCCAACCTAGATTGAAATCCATTCATTCTAAATAAATCTTCCTGAAGAGTGCATGATTAAACCTAACAGGTCAAAAGCAGCATTACAGAGTCTTTGGTGAACATCTTTCTCACCTGTTTTCAGCTCCACAGCTGAACTTGGTTCACTGTGACAACCTCTGTCAACAGCTACAACACTGACAGAGTAGTTTTCACCACAGTGTAGATCAGTGAAAGAGCAGGAGTTTGCAGAGCTTGAGTTACAGGTGTGGTTGTGTCCATCATGTGCTGTTGCTGTTGCTATGTACATGTCTGCTCCTGAAACAAGGGACCAGGACACTGTGCTATCCCCACATGCTGGAGAAACAGAAACATTGCTGGGGGGGCAGGGACCTGGAGAGATGGAGGGAAGAAGAAGTGCAGAGAAAGACTGATTATTCTCTTTCATTTGTGCTTCAATTGATCAAGCAAAACATAGGCTGAGCATCTTGATTAGTCTAATGAAATTAGTCTGTTGGAGATTGTTCATATTAGTACGTAGTTTAGTCTTATTAGTACATAGTCTTGTTCTCTCTTGGTACCTGCAATGAAGTGATAAGGAATGCTAGGAATCCCAGCACATGAGTCAGCATATGGTGTCACTGTGATGGTATAGTTCTGGCCACAGTGCATGTTGGGTATCTGACAGCCGGTACTGTTGGTGGAGCAGTAATGTATGTGTCCATCCTGGCCCACTGCTGTCACATTGTAAACTGTGGCACTGGGACTTATTTGCCAGGTCACATCGGCTGAGTTGGGACACACCAGACTGGCACTAACATTCACTGGGGCACATGGGGCTGGGAAGAGAAATATAACATAAATTAATACATTCCACTTAAATGTTTCTGGAGTGAGCATGATTAGACCCAAGAAGTCAAAAGTAGCATTACATTGTCTTTGGTCTTTGGTGTGCATATATACAGTATGTTCTCCATGTCTTACCTGAGCTGAATGTCAGGGTCTGACTCGGGTCACTGGAGCAGTTTCCATTAATAGCCTTCACATCTACGGTGTAGTTGGAGCCACAGGTGATGTTAAGAGTACAATTGAGATCAGAGGACCAGCAGGTGGCATTGACTTGACTACCCCAGGCAGAAACAGAGTACCGTAGTGCCCCCTTGCTGGCAGACCAGGACACAACAGCAGTGTTGCTGATACAGTCAGGAGCTACCGAGACGTTGGTAGGAACACATGGCACTACAAAGAGAGGTTGGATACAGAGTTAGACATTACACAGAAATAATATGCTGATGGAACGTTGTGGAGGAAAATAAAACATAACTGGGTGGGCTCAGAGATATCATGTAGAAAATGTTAATTATTAGGATTAGAATCTCCAAATTAGTGACAGGACACGGAATGAATTAAATCAGCTCAGCTGAATCATGGTGTATTGTTCATGCAGTCCCAATTCTAAAATAATTTGACATTGTGGGGTGTTAAACGTAATCTTTCCTTCCTCTATTTACTCATTTCACAAATTATTTCATATAGTTTTTACACGTTTCATCTAATTAAGTCGACTCAGAGGGAAAAATGACCTAATAAGTCATAAGTAGCATTACACTATCTTTGATGAACATCTTTCTCACCTGTTTTCAGTTCCACAGCTGAACTTGGTTCGGTATGACAACCTCTGTCAACAGCTACAATACTGACAGAGTAGTTTTCACCACAGTGTAGATCAGTGAAAGAGCAGGAGTTTGCAGAGCTTGAGTTACAGGTGTGGTTGTGTCCATCATGTGCTGTTGCTGTTGCTATGTACATGTCTGCTCCTGAAACATTGGACCAGGACACTGTGCTATCCCCACATACTGCAGAAACAGAAACATTACCTGGGGGGCAGGGGCCTGGAGAGATGGATGGAAGGAGTTGATGGAAAGAAAGATTATTCTATGTCATGTTTTGTAAAACTGATCAAATAAAAAATATGTTGAGCAAATCTTGATTATTCTAACCACATTAGTCTGTTGGAGACTGTTCTGATTAGTAAATGGCTTTTAGATTTTAACTGTTGTTCTCTGTCAATACCTGCAATGAATTGATGAGGAATGCTGGGATTCCCAGCACATGAGTCAGCATATGGTGTCACTGTGATGGTATAGTTCTGGCCACAGTGCATGTTGGTTATCTGACAGCTGGTACTGTTGGTGGAGCAGTCAAGTATGTGCCCATCCTGACCCACTGCTGTCACATTGTAATCTGTGGCACTGGAGTTTCCAACCCAGGTCACTTGGGCTGAGGTGGGACACACCAGACTGCCACTAACATTCAGTGGGGCACATGGGTCTGAGAAGAGAAAGAAACAAAATAAAAAAAGAGTTTAGAAATGCGATGAAATGTCACATTTTTCAGGGAATAAAATGACATACAATATGACATTCTCAAGGTTCAATGATTGCACACTTAAAATTTCATTTCTCTTTTACTTGAATCTTCCATTCTAGGATTTATTCATTCAGTAAATAAATCATCCATCCTTAACTACATTGTAATCAATTCATTCCACTCAGATCTTTCTGAAGAGAGCATGATGAGACCCAAGAGGTCAAAAGGAGCATTACATTGTAGAGAAATGTGTATTTGTTCAAGAAATGAAATGAAATCCGAAAAGATCAGAAATCACTGACTTTTAGAAACTTAATTTGCCTTTTAGCCGAACATTCTTATTCATTTATTCAAGCATTCAAGTCACTTATCCCAACCTAGATTGAAATCCATTCATTCTAAATAAATCTTCCTGAAGAGTGCATGATTAAACCTAACAGGTCAAACGCAGCATTACAGAGTCTTTGGTGAACATCTTCTCACCTGTTTTCAGCTCCACAGCTGAACTTGGTTCACTGTGACAACCTCTGTCAACAGCTACAACACTGACAGAGTAGTTTTCACCACAGTGTAGATCAGTGAAAGAGCAGGAGTTTGCAGAGCTTGAGTTACAGGTGTGGTTGTGTCCATCATGTGCTGTTGCTGTTGCTATGTACATGTCTGCTCCTGAAACAGGGGACCAGGACACTGTGCTATCCCCACATGCTGCAGAAACAGAAACATTGCTGGGGGGGCAGGGACCTGGAGAGATGGAGGGAAGAAGAAGTGCCGAGGAAGACTGATTATTCTCTTTCATTTGTGCTTCAATTGATCAAGCAAACATAGGCTGAGCATCTTGATTAGTCTAATGAAATTAGTCTGTTGGAGATTGTTCATATTAGTACGTAGTTTAGTCTTATTAGTACATAGTCTTGTTCTCTCTTGGTACCTGCAATGAAGTGATAAGGAATGCTAGGAACCCCAGCACATGAGTCCGCATATGGTGTCACTGTGATGGTATAGTTCTGGCCACAGTGCATGTTGGGTATCTGACAGCCGGTACTGTTGGTGGAGCAGTAATGTATGTGTCCATCCTGGCCCACTGCTGTCACATTGTAAACTGTGGCACTGGGACTTATTTGCCAGGTCACATCGGCTGAGTTGGGACACACCAGACTGGCACTAACATTCACTGGGGCACATGGGACTGGGAAGAGAAATATAACATAAATTAATACATTCCACTTAAATGTTTCTGGAGTGAGCATGATTAGACCCAAGAAGTCAAAAGTAGCATTACATTGTCTTTGGTCTTTGGTGTGCATATATACAGTATGTTCTCCATGTCTTACCTGAGCTGAATGTCAGGGTCTGACTCGGGTCACTGGAGCAGTTTCCATTAATAGCCTTCACATCTACGGTGTAGTTGGAGCCACAGGTGATGTTAAGAGTACAATTGAGATCAGAGGACCAGCAGGTGGCATTGACTTGACTACCCCAGGCAGAAACAGAGTACCGTAGTGCCCCCTTGCTGGCAGACCAGGACACAACAGCAGTGTTGCTGATACAGTCAGGAGCTACCGAGACGTTGGTAGGAACACATGGCACTACAAAGAGAGGATGGATACAGAGTTAGACATTACACAGAAATAATATGCTGATGGAACGTTGTGGAGGAAAATAAAACATAACTGGGTGGGCTCAGAGATATCATGTAGAAAATGTTAATTATTAGGATTAGAATCTCCAAATTAGTGACAGGACACGGAATGAATTAAATCAGCTCAGCTGAATCATGGTGTATTGTTCATGCATTCCAATTCTAAAATAATTTGACATTGTGGGGTGTTACACGTAATCTTTCCTTCCTCCATTTACTCATTTCACAAATTATTTCATATAGTTTTTACACGTTTCATCTAATTAAGTCGACTCAGAGGGAAAAATGACCTAATAAGTCATAAGTAGCATTACACTATCTTTGATGAACATCTTTCTCACCTGTTTTCAGTTCCACAGCTGAACTTGGTTCGGTATGACAACCTCTGTCAACAGCTACAACACTGACAGAGTAGTTTTCACCACAGTGTAGATCAGTGAAAGAGCAGGAGTTTGCAGAGCTTGAGTTACAGGTGTGGTTGTGTCCATCATGTGCTGTTGCTGTTGCTATGTACATGTCTGCTCCTGAAACATTGGACCAGGACACTGTGCTATCCCCACATACTGCAGAAACAGAAACATTACCTGGGGGGCAGGGGCCTGGAGAGATGGATGGAAGGAGTTGATGGAAAGAAAGATTATTCTATGTCATGTTTTGTAAAACTGATCAAATAAAAAATATGTTGAGCAAATCTTGATTATTCTAACCACATTAGTCTGTTGGAGACTGTTCTGATTAGTAAATGGCTTTTAGATTGTAACTGTTGTTCTCTGTCAATACCTGCAATGAATTGAAGAAGAATAATGGGATTCCCAGCACAATAGTCAGCATATGGTGTCACTTTGATGGTATAGTTCTGGCCACAGTGCATGTTGGTTATCTGACAGCTGGTACTGTTGGTGGAGCAGTCAAGTATGTGTCCATCCTGACCCACTGCTGTCACATTGTAATCTGTGGCACTGGAGTTTCCAACCCATGTCACTTGGGCTGAGGTGGGACAAACCAGACTGGCACTAACATTCACTGGGGCACATGGGACTGAGAAGAGAAAGAGAAAAGAAACAAAACAAAAAGAGTTAAAAAATGCGATGAAATGTCACATTTTTCAGGGAATAAAATGACATACAGTATGACATTCTCAAGGTTCAATGATTTTACACTTAAAATTTCATTTCTCTTTTACTTGAATCTTCCATTTTAGGATTTATTCATTCAGTAAATAAATCATCCATCCTTAACTACATTTTAATCAATTCATTCCACTCAGATCTTTCTGAAGAGAGCATGATGAGACCCAAGAGGTCAAAAGGAGCATTACATTGTAGAGAAATGTGTATTTGTTCAAGAAATGAAATAAAATCAGAAAAGATCAGAAATCACAGACTTTTAGAAACTTAAATTGTCATTTATTCAGCATTCAAGTCACGTATCCCAACCTAGATTGAAATCCATTCATTCTACATAAATCTTCCTGAAAAGTGCATGATTAAACCTAACAGGTCAAACGCAGCATTACAGAGTCTTTGGTGAACATCTTCTCACCTGTTTTCAGTTCCACAGCTGAACTTGGTTCACTGTGACAACCTCTGTCAACAGCTACAACACTGACAGAGTAGTTTTCACCACAGTGTAGATCAGTGAAAGAGCAGGAGTTTGCAGAGCTTGAGTTACAGGTGTGGTTGTGCCCATCATGTGCTGTTGCTGTTGCTATGTACATGTCTGCTCCTGAAACAGGGGACCAGGACACTGTGCTATCCCCACATGCTGTAGAAACAGAAACATTGCTGGGGGGGCAGGGACCTGGAGAGATGGAGGGAAGAAGAAGTGGAGAGAAAGACAGATTATTCTCTTTCATTTGTGCTTCAATTGATCAAGCAAAACGTATGCTGAGCATCTTGATTAGTCTAATCAAATAGGTCTGTTGGAGATTGTTCATATTAGTACGTAGTTTAGTCTTATTAGTACATAGTCTTGTTCTCTCTTGGTACCTGCAATGAAGTGATAAGGAATGCTAGGAATCCCAGCACATGAGTCAGCATATGGTGTCACTGTGATGGTATAGTTCTGGCCACAGTGCATGTTGGGTATCTGACAGCCGGTACTGTTGGTGGAGCAGTAATGTATGTGTCCATCCTGGCCCACTGCTGTCACATTGTAAACTGTGGCACTGGGACTTCTTTGCCAGGTCACATCGGCTGAGTTGGGACACACCAGACTGGCACTAACATTCACTGGGGCACATGGGGCTGGGAAGAGAAATATAGCATAAATTAATACATTCCACTTAAATCTTTCTGAAGTGAGCATGATTAGACTCAAGAAGTCAAAAGCAGCATTACATTGTCTTTGGTCTTTGGTGTGCATACATACAGCATGTTCTCCATGTCTTACCTGAGCTGAATGTCAGGGTCTGACTCAGGTCACTGGCGCAGTTTCCATTACAAGCCTTCACATCTACTGTGTAGTTGGAGCCACAGGTGATGTTAAGAGTACAATTGAGTTCAGAGGACCAGCAGGTGGCATTGCCTTGACTACTCCAGGCAGAAACATAGTACTGTAGCGCCCCCTTGCTGGCAGACCAGGACACAACAGCAGTGTTGCTGATACAGTCAGGAGCTACCGAGACGTTGGTAGGAACACATGGCACTACGAAGAGAGGATGGATACAGACTTAAACATTACACAGAAATAATATGCTGATGGAACATTGTGGAGGAAAATAAAACATAACTGGGTGAGCTCAGAGATATCATGTAGAAAATGTTCATTATTATGATTTGAATCTACAAATTAGTGACAGGACACAGAGCAAGAAGTTATAAAAGAAATCAGCTCAGCTGAATTATGATGTATTGTTCATGCATTCCCAATTCTAAAATAATTTTACATTGTGGGGTAGCAAACGTAATTTTTCCTTCATCCATTTACTAATTTCACAGATTATTTCATATCGTTTTTTATACATTCAATCTAATTAAGTCGACTCAGAGGGAAAACTGACATAATAAGTCATAAGCAGCATTACACTATCTTTGATGAACATCTTCTCACCTGTTTTCAGTTCCACAGCTGAACTTGGTTCGGTATGACAACCTCTGTCAACAGCTACAACACTGACAGAGTAGTTTTCACCACAGTGTAGATCAGTGAAAGAGCAGGAGTTTGCAGAGCTTGAGTTACAGGTGTGGTTGTGTCCATCATGTGCTGTTGCTGTTGCTATGTATGTTTCTGCTCCTGAAACATTGGACCAGGACACTGTGCTATCCCCACATACTGCAGTAACAGAAACATTACTGGGAGGGCAGGGGCCTGGAGAGATGGATGGGAGAAGTGGAGATACAGCAAGATTATTTTATTTCATGTTTCCTTGAACTGATTAAATAAAAAGCAAGTTGAGAAATGTGTATTTAGTCTCATCTAAATTAGTCTGTTGGAGTCTAACTACCTGCAATGAAGTGAAGAAGAATGCTGGGATTCCCAGCACATGAGTCAGCATATGGTGTCACTTTGATGGTATAGTTCTGGCCACAGTGCATGTTGGTTATCTGACAGCTGGTACTGTTGGTGGAGCAGTCAAGTATGTGTCCATCCTGACCCACTGCTGTCACATTGTAATCTGTGGCACTGGAGTTTCCAACCCATGTCACTTGGGCTGAGGTGGGACAAACCAGACTGGCACTAACATTCACTGGGGCACATGGGACTGAGAAGAGAAAGAGAAAAGAAACAAAACAAAACAAAAAGAGTTAAAAAATGCGATGAAATGTCACATTTTTCAGGGAATAAAATGACATACAGTATGACATTCTCAAGGTTCAATGATTTTACACTTAAAATTTCATTTCTCTTTTACTTGAATCTTCCATTTTAGGATTTATTCATTCAGTAAATAAATCATCCATCCTTAACTACATTTTAATCAATTCATTCCACTCAGATCTTTCTGAAGAGAGCATGATGAGACCCAAGAGGTCAAAAGGAGCATTACATTGTAGAGAAATGTGTATTTGTTCAAGAAATGAAATAAAATCAGAAAAGATCAGAAATCACAGACTTTTAGAAACTTAAATTGTCATTTATTCAGCATTCAAGTCACGTATCCCAACCTAGATTGAAATCCATTCATTCTACATAAATCTTCCTGAAAAGTGCATGATTAAACCTAACAGGTCAAACGCAGCATTACAGAGTCTTTGGTGAACATCTTCTCACCTGTTTTCAGTTCCACAGCTGAACTTGGTTCACTGTGACAACCTCTGTCAACAGCTACAACACTGACAGAGTAGTTTTCACCACAGTGTAGATCAGTGAAAGAGCAGGAGTTTGCAGAGCTTGAGTTACAGGTGTGGTTGTGTCCATCATGTGCTGTTGCTGTTGCTATGTACATGTCTGCTCCTGAAACAGGGGACCAGGACACTGTGCTATCCCCACATGCTGTAGAAACAGAAACATTGCTGGGGGGGCAGGGACCTGGAGAGATGGAGGGAAGAAGAAGTGGAGAGAAAGACAGATTATTCTCTTTCATTTGTGCTTCAATTGATCAAGCAAAACGTATGCTGAGCATCTTGATTAGTCTAATCAAATAGGTCTGTTGGAGATTGTTCATATTAGTACGTAGTTTAGTCTTATTAGTACATAGTCTTGTTCTCTCTTGGTACCTGCAATGAAGTGATAAGGAATGCTAGGAATCCCAGCACATGAGTCAGCATATGGTGTCACTGTGATGGTATAGTTCTGGCCACAGTGCATGTTGGGTATCTGACAGCCGGTACTGTTGGTGGAGCAGTAATGTATGTGTCCATCCTGGCCCACTGCTGTCACATTGTAAACTGTGGCACTGGGACTTCTTTGCCAGGTCACATCGGCTGAGTTGGGACACACCAGACTGGCACTAACATTCACTGGGGCACATGGGGCTGGGAAGAGAAATATAGCATAAATTAATACATTCCACTTAAATCTTTCTGAAGTGAGCATGATTAGACTCAAGAAGTCAAAAGTAGCATTACATTGTCTTTGGTCTTTGGTGTGCATACATACATTATGTTCTCCATGTCTTACCTGAGCTGAATGTCAGGGTCTGACTCAGGTCACTGGCGCAGTTTCCATTACAAGCCTTCACATCTACTGTGTAGTTGGAGCCACAGGTGATGTTAAGAGTACAATTGAGTTCAGAGGACCGGCAGGTGGCATTGCCTTGACTACTCCAGGCAGAAACATAGTACTGTAGCGCCCCCTTGCTGGCAGACCAGGACACAACAGCAGTGTTGCTGATACAGTCAGGAGCTACCGAGACGTTGGTAGGAACACATGGCACTACGAAGAGAGGATGGATACAGACTTAAACATTACACAGAAATAATATGCTGATGGAACATTGTGGAGGAAAATAAAACATAACTGGGTGAGCTCAGAGATATCATGTAGAAAATGTTCATTATTATGATTTGAATCTACAAATTAGTGACAGGACACAGAGCAAGAAGTTATAAAAGAAATCAGCTCAGCTGAATTATGATGTATTGTTCATGCATTCCCAATTCTAAAATAATTTTACATTGTGGGGTAGCAAACGTAATTTTTCCTTCATCCATTTACTAATTTCACAGATTATTTCATATCGTTTTTTATACATTCAATCTAATTAAGTCGACTCAGAGGGAAAACTGACATAATAAGTCATAAGCAGCATTACACTATCTTTGATGAACATCTTCTCACCTGTTTTCAGTTCCACAGCTGAACTTGGTTCGGTATGACAACCTCTGTCAACAGCTACAACACTGACAGAGTAGTTTTCACCACAGTGTAGATCAGTGAAAGAGCAGGAGTTTGCAGAGCTTGAGTTACAGGTGTGGTTGTGTCCATCATGTGCTGTTGCTGTTGCTATGTATGTTTCTGCTCCTGAAACATTGGACCAGGACACTGTGCTATCCCCACATACTGCAGTAACAGAAACATTACTGGGAGGGCAGGGGCCTGGAGAGATGGATGGGAGAAGTGGAGATACAGCAAGATTATTTTATTTCATGTTTCCTTGAACTTATTAAATAAAAAGCAAGTTGAGAAATGTGTATTTAGTCTCATCTAAATTAGTCTGTTGGAGTCTAACTACCTGCAATGAAGTGAAGAAGAATGCTGGGATTCCCAGCACATGAGTCAGCATATGGTGTCACTTTGATGGTATAGTTCTGGCCACAGTGCATGTTGGTTATCTGACAGCTGGTACTGTTGGTGGAGCAGTCAAGTATGTGTCCATCCTGACCCACTGCTGTCACATTGTAATCTGTGGCATTGGAGCTTCCAACCCATGTCACTTGGGCTGAGGTGGGACAAACCAGACTGGCACTAACATTCACTGGGGCACATGGGACTGAGAAGAGAAAGAGAAAAGAAACAAAACAAAAAGAGTTTAAAAATGCAATGAAATGTCACATTTTTCAGGGAATAAAATGACATACAGTATGACATTCTCAAGGTTCAATGATTTTACACTTAAAATTTCATTTCTCTTTTACTTGAATCTTCCATTTTAGGATTTATTCATTCAGTAAATAAATCATCCATCCTTAACTACATTTTAATCAATTCATTCCACTCAGATCTTTCTGAAGAGAGCATGATGAGACCCAAGAGGTCAAAAGGAGCATTACATTGTAGAGAAATGTGTATTTGTTCAAGAAATTAAATAAAATCAGAAAAGATCAGAAATCACCGACTTTTAGAAACTTAAATTGTCATTTATTCAGCATTCAAGTCACGTATCCCAACCTAGATTGAAATCCATTCATTCTACATAAATCTTCCTGAAAAGTGCATGATTAAACCTAACAGGTCAAACGCAGCATTACAGAGTCTTTGGTGAACATCTTCTCACCTGTTTTCAGTTCCACAGCTGAACTTGGTTCACTGTGACAACCTCTGTCAACAGCTACAACACTGACAGAGTAGTTTTCACCACAGTGTAGATCAGTGAAAGAGCAGGAGTTTGCAGAGCTTGAGTTACAGGTGTGGTTGTGTCCATCATGTGCTGTTGCTGTTGCTATGTACATGTCTGCTCCTGAAACAGGGGACCAGGACACTGTGCTATCCCCACATGCTGTAGAAACAGAAACATTGCTGGGGGGGCAGGGACCTGGAGAGATGGAGGGAAGAAGAAGTGGAGAGAAAGACAGATTATTCTCTTTCATTTGTGCTTCAATTGATCAAGCAAAACGTATGCTGAGCATCTTGATTAGTCTAATCAAATAGGTCTGTTGGAGATTGTTCATATTAGTACGTAGTTTAGTCTTATTAGTACATAGTCTTGTTCTCTCTTGGTACCTGCAATGAAGTGATAAGGAATGCTAGGAATCCCAGCACATGAGTCAGCATATGGTGTCACTGTGATGGTATAGTTCTGGCCACAGTGCATGTTGGGTATCTGACAGCCGGTACTGTTGGTGGAGCAGTAATGTATGTGTCCATCCTGGCCCACTGCTGTCACATTGTAAACTGTGGCACTGGGACTTCTTTGCCAGGTCACATCGGCTGAGTTGGGACACACCAGACTGGCACTAACATTCACTGGGGCACATGGGGCTGGGAAGAGAAATATAGCATAAATTAATACATTCCACTTAAATCTTTCTGAAGTGAGCATGATTAGACTCAAGAAGTAAAAAGCAGCATTACATTGTCTTTGGTCTTTGGTGTGCATACATACAGCATGTTCTCCATGTCTTACCTGAGCTGAATGTCAGGGTCTGACTCGGGTCACTGGCGCAGTTGCCATTACAAGCCTTCACAACTACTGTGTAGTTGGAGCCACAGGTGATGTTAAGAGTACAATTGAGTTCAGAGGACCGGCAGGTGGCATTGCCTTGACTACTCCAGGCAGAAACATAGTACTGTAGCGCCCCCTTGCTGGCAGACCAGGACACAACAGCAGTGTTGCTGATACAGTCAGGAGCTACCGAGACGTTGGTAGGAACACATGGCACTACAAAGAGAGGATGGATACAGACTTAAACATTACACAGAAATAATATGCTGATGGAACATTGTGGAGGAAAATAAAACATAACTGGGTGAGCTCAGAGATATCATGTAGAAAATGTTCATTATTATGATTTGAATCTACAAATTAGTGACAGGACACAGAGCAAGAAGTTATAAAAGAAATCAGCTCAGCTGAATTATGATGTATTGTTCATGCATTCCCAATTCTAAAATAATTTTACATTGTGGGGTAGCAAACGTAATCTTTCCTTCCTCCATTTACTAATTTCACAGATTATTTCATATCGTTTTTTATACATTCAATCTAATTAAGTCGACTCAGAGGGAAAACTGACATAATAAGTCATAAGCAGCATTACACTATCTTTGATGAACATCTTCTCACCTGTTTTCAGTTCCACAGCTGAACTTGGTTCGGTATGACAACCTCTGTCAACAGCTACAACACTGACAGAGTAGTTTTCACCACAGTGTAGATCAGTGAAAGAGCAGGAGTTTGCAGAGCTTGAGTTACAGGTGTGGTTGTGTCCATCATGTGCTGTTGCTGTTGCTATGTATGTTTCTGCTCCTGAAACATTGGACCAGGACACTGTGCTATCCCCACATACTGCAGTGACAGAAACATTACTGGGAGGGCAGGGGCCTGGAGAGATGGATGGGAGAAGTGGAGATACAGCAAGATTATTTTATTTCATGTTTCCTTGAACTGATTAAATAAAAAGCAAGTTGAGAAATGTGTATTTAGTCTCATCTAAATTAGTCTGTTGGAGTCTAACTACCTGCAATGAAGTGAAGAAGAATGCTGGGATTCCCAGCACATGAGTCAGCATATGGTGTCACTTTGATGGTATAGTTCTGGCCACAGTGCATGTTGGTTATCTGACAGCTGGTACTGTTGGTGGAGCAGTCAAGTATGTGTCCATCCTGACCCACTGCTGTCACATTGTAATCTGTGGCACTGGAGTTTCCAACCCATGTCACTTGGGCTGAGGTGGGACAAACCAGACTGGCACTAACATTCACTGGGGCACATGGGACTGAGAAGAGAAAGAGAAAAGAAACAAAACAAAAAGAGTTTAAAAATGCGATGAAATGTCACATTTGTCAGGGAATAAAATGACATACAGTATGACATTCTCAAGGTTCAATGATTTTACACTTAAAATTTCATTTCTCTTTTACTTGAATCTTCCATTCTAGGATTTATTCATTCAGTAAATAAATCATCCATCCTTAACTACATTTTAATCAATTCATTCCACTCAGATCTTTCTGAAGAGAGCATGATGAGACCCAAGAGGTCAAAAGGAGCATTACATTGTAGAGAAATGTGTATTTGTTCAAGAAATGAAATAAAATCAGAAAAGATCAGAAATCACCGACTTTTAGAAACTTAAATTGTCTTTTAGCCAAACATTCTACTATAAGATTAATTCATTTATTCAGCATTCAAGTCACGTATCCCAACCTAGATTGAAATCCATTCATTCTACATAAATCTTCCTGAAAAGTGCATGATTAAACCTAACAGGTCAAACGCAGCATTACAGAGTCTTTGGTGAACATCTTCTCACCTGTTTTCAGTTCCACAGCTGAACTTGGTTCACTGTGACAACCTCTGTCAACAGCTACAACACTGACAGAGTAGTTTTCACCACAGTGTAGATCAGTGAAAGAGCAGGAGTTTGCAGAGCTTGAGTTACAGGTGTGGTTGTGTCCATCATGTGCTGTTGCTGTTGCTATGTACGTGTCTGCTCCTGAAACAGGGGACCAGGACACTGTGCTATCCCCACATGCTGCAGAAACAGAAACATTGCTGGGGGGGCAGGGACCTGGAGAGATGGAGGGAAGAAGAAGTGGAGAGAAAGACAGATTATTCTCTTTCATTTGTGCTTCAATTGATCAAGCAAAACGTATGCTGAGCATCTTGATTAGTCTAATCAAATAGGTCTGTTGGAGATTGTTCATATTAGTACGTAGTTTAGTCTTATTAGTACATAGTCTTGTTCTCTCTTGGTACCTGCAATGAAGTGATAAGGAATGCTAGGAATCCCAGCACATGAGTCAGCATATGGTGTCACTGTGATGGTATAGTTCTGGCCACAGTGCATGTTGGGTATCTGACAGCCGGTACTGTTGGTGGAGCAGTAATGTATGTGTCCATCCTGGCCCACTGCTGTCACATTGTAAACTGTGGCACTGGGACTTCTTTGCCAGGTCACATCGGCTGAGTTGGGACACACCAGACTGGCACTAACATTCACTGGGGCACATGGGGCTGGGAAGAGAAATATAGCATAAATTAATACATTCCACTTAAATCTTTCTGAAGTGAGCATGATTAGACTCAAGAAGTCAAAAGCAGCATTACATTGTCTTTGGTCTTTGGTGTGCATACATACAGTATGTTCTCCATGTCTTACCTGAGCTGAATGTCAGGGTCTGACTCGGGTCACTGGCGCAGTTTCCATTACAAGCCTTCACATCTACGGTGTAGTTGGAGCCACAGGTGATGTTAAGAGTACAGTTGAGTTCAGAGGACCGGCAGGTGTCATTGCCTTGACTACTCCAGGCATAAACATAGTACTGTAGCGCCCCCTTGCTGGCAGACCAGGACACAACAGCAGTGTTGCTGATACAGTCAGGAGCTACCGAGACGTTGGTAGGAACACATGGCACTACGAAGAGAGGATGGATACAGACTTAAACATTACACAGAAATAATATGCTGATGGAACATTGTGGAGGAAAATAAAACATAACTGGGTGAGCTCAGAGATATCATGTAGAAAATGTTCATTATTATGATTTGAATCTACAAATTAGTGACAGGACACAGAGCAAGAAGTTATAAAAGAAATCAGCTCAGCTGAATTATGATGTATTGTTCATGCATTCCCAATTCTAAAATAATTTTACATTGTGGGGTAGCAAATGTAATTTTTCCTTCATCCATTTACTAATTTCACAGATTATTTCATATCGTTTTTTATACATTCAATCTAATTAAGTCGACTCAGAGGGAAAGCTGACATAATAAGTCATAAGCAGCATTACACTATCTTTGATGAACATCTTCTCACCTGTTTTCAGTTCCACAGCTGAACTTGGTTCGGTATGACAACCTCTGTCAACAGCTACAACACTGACAGAGTAGTTTTCACCACAGTGTAGATCAGTGAAAGAGCAGGAGTTTGCAGAGCTTGAGTTACAGGTGTGGTTGTGTCCATCATGTGCTGTTGCTGTTGCTATGTATGTTTCTGCTCCTGAAACATTGGACCAGGACACTGTGCTATCCCCACATACTGCAGTAACAGAAACATTACTGGGAGGGCAGGGGCCTGGAGAGATGGATGGGAGAAGTGGAGATACAGCAAGATTATTTTATTTCATGTTTCCTTGAACTGATTAAATAAAAAGCAAGTTGAGAAATGTGTATTTAGTCTCATCTAAATTAGTCTGTTGGAGTCTAACTACCTGTAATGAAGTGAATAGGAATGCTGGGATTCCCAGCACATGAGTCAGCATATGGTGTCACTGTGATGTTATAGTTCTGGCCACAGTGCATGTTGGGTATCAGACAGCTGGTACTGTTGGTGTAGCAGTAATTAAGTATGTGTCCATCCTGACCCACTCCTGTCACATTGTAATCTGTGGCACTGGAGCTTCCTACCCAGGTCACATTGACTGAGTTGGGACACACCAGACTGGCACTAACACTCACTGGGGCACACGGGACTGGAAAGAGACAAATATATAAATCATTAAAAAGTTGTTCCTATGTGGAGGGAATGGTTTTACATTGTTTAAGAAATACAGTGACATTCTCAATGATCAACACAATCACGCACTGTTACAACTGCATTTCTCTTTTACTTGAATGTTCCTTCATAGGATAGGAATCATTCATTCAGTAAATAAGTGATTCATCCATAACTACATTTGATTCCATTCATTCCACTCAAATCTTCCTGAAGAGAGCATGATTAGACCCAAGAGGTCAAAAGCAGCATTACATTGCCATTGTTTTTGGTGGGCATACATACAGTATGTTCTCCATGTCTTACCTGAGCTGAATGTCAAGGGCTGACTCGGTTTACTGGAGCAGTTTCCATTAATAGCCTTCACTGCTACGGTGTAGTTGGAGCCACAGGTGATGTTAAGAGTACAATTGAGATCAGAGGACCAGCAGGTTGCATTGACTTGACTACCCCAGGCAGAAACAGAGTACTGTAGCGCCCCCTTGCTGGCAGACCAGGACACAACAGCAGTGTTGCTGATACAGTCAGGAGCTACCGAGACGTTGGTAGGAACACAAGGCACTACAAAGAGAGGATGGATACAGAGTTAAACATTTAAAAGCAATAATGTTCAACTAAACTTACCAAAACAAATGTAATGGATGTTGGAGATAATATTACAAATTCAAATTATCCCACGTGTAATTTTGTCACATGTTTTGAATCTCTAAATCAGTAGAGGGAGTGGGGCAAGCTGTCACTTATGTAAAGAGTAGAAAAAGTACATGTTTTTATTTTACATTGTGGGGTGGCAAACATATTCCTTCCTTCCTCCCTTCACTCAATTCAGACATTCATCCATGCCGAGATTCTAAGACATACAATCTAATTAAGTCTACTCTAAGCCAAAGATTATATACCAGATCAAAAGCAGAATTACAGAGTCTTTGTTGAGCTTCTCACCTGTTTTCAGTTCAACAGCTGGACTTGGTTCACTCTGACAACCTCTGTCAACAGCTACAACACTGACAGAGTAGTTTTCACCACAGTGTAGATCAGTGAAAGAGCAGGAGTTTGCAGAGCTTGAGTTACAGGTGTGGTTGTGTCCATCATGTGCTGTTGCTGTTGCTATGTACATGTCTGCCCCTGAAACAGGGGACCAGGACACTGTGCTAACCCCACATTCTGAGGAAACAGAAACATTCCTGGGAGGGCAGGGGCCTGGAGAGATGGAGGGAAGAAGAAGTAGAGAGACAGCAACGTTATTTTCTTTCATGTTTCCTTGAACTGATTAAATAAAAAGCAAGTTGAGAAATGTGTATTTAGTCTCATCTAAATTAGTCTGTTGGAGTCTAACTACCTGCAATGAAGTGAAGAGGAATGCTGGGAATCCCAGCACATGCGTCAGCAGCATATGGTGTCACTGTGATGGTATAGTTCTGGCCACAGTGCATGTTGGGTATCTGACAGCTGGTACTGTTGGTGTAGCAGTCATGTATGTGTCCATCCTGACCCACTGCTGTCACATTGTAAGCTGTGGCACTGGAGCTTCCTACCCAGGTCACATTGGCTGAGTTGGGACACGCCAGACTGGCACTAACACTCACTGGGGCACATGGGACTGGAAAGAGACAAATATATAAATCATGAAAAAGTTGTTCCTATATGGAGGGAATGTTTTTACATTGTTTAAGAAATACAGTGACATTTTCAATGATCAACACAATCACACACTGTTACAACTGCATTTCTCTTTTACTTGAATGTTCCTTCATAGGATAGGAATCATTCATTCAGTAAATAAGTGATTCATCCATAACTACTTTTGATTCCAGATCCCACTCAAATCTTCCTGAAGAGAGCATGATCAGACCCAAGAGGTCAAAAGCAGCATTACATTGCCATTGTTTTTGGTGGGTATACATATATTCTCCATGTCTTACCTGAGCTGAATGTCAAGGTCTGACTCTGGTTACTGGCGCAGTTTCCATTACAAGCCTTCACATCTACGGTGTAGTTGGAGCCACAGGTGATGTTAAGAGTACAGTTGAGTTCAGAGGACCGGCAGGTGTCATTGCCTTGACTACTCCAGGCAGAAACAGAGTACCGTAGTGCCCCCTTGCTGGCAGACCAGGACACAACAGCAGTGTTGCTGATACAGTCAGGAGCTACTGCGATGTTGGTAGGAACACATGGCACTACAAAGAGAGGATGGATACAGAGTTAGACATTACACAGAAATGATATGTTCAACTAAAACAAATGTAATGGATGTTGGAGATAATATTACAAATTCAAATTTTCCCATGTGTAATTTTGTCACAACATGATTTGAATCTCAAAATTAGTAGAGGGAGTGTCACTTATGTGCAGTGTGGAAAAAGTAGTTTTTATTTTATATCGTGGGGTGGCAACAAACATATTCCTTCCTCCCTTCACTCAATTCACACATTCCTCCGTGCCTAGATTTTAAGACATACAATCTCATTAAGTCGACTCTCAGCAAAAAATTATGTACCATGCAGGTCAAAAGCAGAATTACAGTGTCTTTCTTGAGCTTCTTCTCACCTGTTTTCAGTTCAATAGATGAACTTGGTTCACTCTGACAACCTCTGTCAACAGCTACAACACTGACAGAGTAGTTTTCACCACAGTGTAGATCAGTGAAAGAGCAGGAGTTTGCAGAGCTTGAGTTACAGGTGTGGTTGTGTCCATCATGTGCTGTTGCTGTTGCTATGTACATGTCTGCTCCTGAAACAGGGGACCAGGACACTGTGCTAACCCCACATTCTGAGGAAACAGAAACATTCCTGGGGGGGCAGGGGCCTGGAGAGATGGATGGAAGAAGCGGAGAGAAAGAAAGATTATTCTATTTCATGTGTCATAGAATTGATAAAATAAAAAGCATGTTGAGCAAATCTTAATTAATCTGATCAAATTAGTCTGTTGGAGACTGTTCAGATTAGTACATAGCTTTTGAATGGTAAGTCTTGTGTTTATCTCTGTGTACCTGCACTGAAGTGAAGAGGAATGCTGGGAATCCCAGCACATGTGTCAGCATATGGTGTCACTGTGATGGTATAGTTCTGGCCACAGTGCATGTTGGGTATGTGACAGCTGGTACTGTTGGTGAAGCAGTAATGTATGTGTCCATCCTGACCCACTGCTGTCACATTGTAAGCTGTGGCACTGGGACTTCTTTGCCAGGTCACATGGGCTGAGCTGGGACACGCCAGACTGGCACTAACATTCACTGGAGCACACGGGACTGGGAACAGAAAAAAAGTAAAACACAATGTTGCTGAATTCTTTTTTACAGTATATGCAGGGAATAACATGCCATCCTAACGGATCAACAATCACATACCGTAATTTTAAAAAATGATTTGTCTTTTACCCAAATGTTCCATTATGAGATTAAATAATAGAGCAATTAAGTCACTTGTCCCTACCTAGCAGCGAGGAGAAGACTCCCCCTCCCTACATTTTTACGTCTTTGGTGTGTATTAATATGTTATCCATGTCTTACCTGAGCTGAATGCCAGGGTCTGACTTGGGTCACTGGAACAGTTGCCATTAATAGCCTTCACATCTACGGTGTAGTTGGAGCCACAGGTGACGTTAAGAGTACAGTTGAGATCAGAGGACAGGCAAGTGGCAACTGTGGCATTGCTTTGACTATTCCAGGCAGAAACAGAGTACTGTAGCGCCCCCTTGCTGGCAGACCAGGACACAACAGCAGTGTTGCTGATACAGTCAGGAGATACCGAGACGTTGGTAGGAACACATGGCACTACAAAGAGAGGATGGATACAGAGTTAAACATTACACAGAAATAATGTGATGAACTAACAAAAAAAAGGAAAAGTAACAGGGATCCAAAATATCATGAAGAAAAATATCCCAGTAGAGGGAGTGGGGCAAGCTGTCACTTATGTACAGAGTAGAAAAAGTACATGTTTTTATTTTACATTGTGGGTTGGCAAACATATTCCTTCCTTCCTCCCTTCACTCAATTCAGACATTCATCCATGCCTAGATTCTAAGACATACAATCTAATTAAGTCTACTCTAAGCCAAAGATTATATATCAAAAGCAGAATTACAGAGTCTTTGTTGAGCTTCTCACCTGTTTTCAGTGCCACAGCTGGACTTGGTTCACTGTGACAACCTCTGTCAACAGCTACAACACTGACAGAGTAGTTTTCACCACAGTGTAGATCAGTGAAAGAGCAGGAGTTAGCAGTGCTTGGGTTACAGGTTTGGTTGTGTCCATCATCTGCTGTTGCTGTTGCTATGTACGTTTCTGCTCCTGAAACAGGGGACCAGGACACTGTGCTATTCCTACATTCTGTAGAAACATGAACATTACTGGGGGAGCAGGGACCTGGAGAGACGGATGGAAAAGGTAGAGATAAAGGTTATTCTATTTCATGTTTCATAGAACTGATCCAATAAAAGGTATGTTGAGCACATCTTAAATAGACTAATCAAATTAGTTGATGGAGAGTGGAGACTGTTCAGATGAATAGATGGGTTTCATATTGTAAGTGTTGTGTGTATCTCTGTGTACCTGCAGTGAAGTGATGAGGAATGCTGGGATTCCCAGCACATGAGTCAGCATATGGTGTCACTGTGACGGTATAGTTCTGGCCACAGTGCGTGTTGGGTATGTGACAGCTGGTACTGTTGGTGTAGCAGTAATGTATGTGTCCATCCTGGCCCACTGCTGTCACATTGTAAGCTGTGGCACTGGAGCTTCCTACCCAGGTCACATTGGCTGAGTTGAGTTGGCACGCCAGACTGGCACTAACATTCTCTGGGGCACACGGGACTAGGATATCAAAGAAGGAGAAATGGACGGTTATGTTATTTGAAATTAAGTGCTTCCAGCATTTAGGTTATAGACTACATTCTACCCTATAAGTATAGTACTCATATCTGCAAATTCATTCATTACGAATTTAAACATACAGTCTGCAATCTTAATAAAGTTCAGCAATCAATCACAATTACGGTCTCATTTGTCTTTTACCTACATTTTCCATTGTGAGATGCATACATTTATTCATTCAGATATTCTGAGCATGGTATAAATATTGATTTCTTTTTTTGTAAAACATTATCTGATGTGTTTAAAAAAAGGAAATGTAAAAGAATGTCTCTAAATGATATTGAAACAATTCAAATCATGACTGAAATGTTGTTTACAATGCAACCGCTCAATCACAGGCGCCCGTCCATAAGCAAGCCGGCTCCAGTACCTGAGTTCAGGTTGATCGGTGTCGAGGCGGGGGAACACGATCCATCACTGTAGGTCACAGTGACGTTATACTTCTTCCCACAGGGCACTGAGAGGATTTCACATGTGTTGAGTGTGTTGGAGGTGCAGCTGAGTTGAGAGCTGTTGTGGTCCTGTATGACTGCAGTGTAGCTGCCTGTGGACTGATGGTTCCAGCTTATATCAACGTGATTGGATGTACAGTTTGCGAGCGCTTGAACGTTGCTTGGAGCGCAGGGTCCTGGAAAAGAGTTAGAAATAATTATGAATAGTAATGTGACATTGGATTACTTTAAAAAATATATATTATGAAAATGGCATAGGTATATAGCAATAGTATTTTTTGTTATGCTATTGCATTGTAGCAAAACTTGTCAAGATCACATCTCAGATATTCCAATGAGTATAAAGACACATTTTTTAAGATAATAATTTATTTATAATCTTCCTTCTGTCATACCTGTTATAAACGGCACCTGCTTAGTGATTGTGCTGTTGCACTTCAAGTTAGTCGCGATGACGGTGCCATTGTAATTTTGCCCACAGTCAAGGTCCTCAACGATACAATTTGTTGATAGTGAATCGCAGCGGCGCACCGTGCCGTTCGCATGCTGAGCCAGGGCAATGTAGAACACAGCTCCATTGCTTGTTGTCCAGTTAAATGATGCAGAATTTTGGTTGCAGCCCACTGCTACGGTCACGTTTTCGGGGCTACAGGGTGCTGGAAGGGAGAGAAGGGAAGTATTCATCATCATAATATAGCAGTAAACAAGTTTGCAAAGTAGAAGCCCAACAAATGTCTCAGAACCCATGCATGATATTAAATGGTTGACAGAATTGGACATAGTACAATAATATTTTCCGGTGCCTACCAGTCACAGCCGCTTGTCCCAGCACCCTGTTGGCACATTCACCGGCAAAGGCAGTGACCCACACGCTGAGGTGTTCACCGCATGGAACACTAGCCGCAATGCAGGAGTCGCTGGTACTGGTACAATTATATTGGTCTCCATTGTTCCCAAAAACCTCCACCAGGTAGGATTCAGCACCGGCCGCAAGATCCCAGCTTGTGGTCAGATCGGTAGACTCGCAGTTTGATGATGTCTTCACATTTGTTGGTCTACATGGAGCTAGAAGAGAGGGAGGAGGAACAAAAATGTTATGTATATATTCAGATTTCATCTGAATATCCATCCTTCTGTGTCAGGAGGATAATAAGTTAGAGAGTTTACTAGCTCACAAGTGAACTTTGTATTTGATCACCAAACCTTTAAATTAATACTCACAGGCCTGTACTATTTTAGGGGGGCTGACTGCACTGTCACACTCTGTACTTTTGGCGTATACAGTGTAGTTGTAGGATAGACCACAGTGAGTGTCCGTGAAGAAACATGACGTCTCGGTGGTCCTGCATTCAACAGTCTCCCCACTGCTGCTCACAGATTTGGCCACGTAGAAGATGGTGTTGTTGGTGGCCTCCCAGCTGAAGACGACCACATTACTGGAACATTCTCGGAATGCCGTGAGATTGTTAGGTGCACAGGGAACTATGAACAACAGGGAAGATACAAATTAGTTACTCAGCAAGTGTGTGTTCTTTGTGACCTGGGAGGATGAGTTTCATATAGTTTTTCACTGTCAACTGTACAATGATGTAAAACATTCTTAATTTGAAACAAATCCAGGATAAGAATGCAGATTTGTTTTGGATGTCTGAATGTTGTATGTTAAGTTGGCTGTTCACTAAGGATGTTTTTGTTTTAGTAAAATTCATAGAGAAGGCATGGCAGTTGCGCTGGAGAACGATGTATCCGTAACTCACAGCCTGGACAATAAAATTATGTTTAGTTTGTGTATTCTGTTTGTGGACATCTTGGTGTATGTTCATTTTGTGAGTGTCTTGTAAGCCCGTGCGGGCTGGGCACCTTGTGGTGCAGGACACTATAATACAAAAAGCTACACAGTATGTTTGTATGGGGTTCAATCATACACCCTCGTCAAGATTAAATCTATTAATTGCAAATGAGATCACAAACCCTCCAAGAGCCTAGATAATGCAATTTCAATAAACGGGCATGATAATAGATATGTTAACCCCTCGAAGGGAAGAACCTGAAGATACACACAGAATCAAAAGAACATGATACAATACATATGAACCTGCAATGAACAATATGCTGACTTAGTGAAACCCTAAATGCTACTACAGGAGGAAGCTGGGGAGGTAGAGGGAGTTTGTTCACTGATTCGACTGTACTGTAATTTGTGGTAGCAGCAAGCTATGTTGAGCATGTCAGAGTAATGTCGGTCAGATTAAATAAACTGCACAGAGAGAACCATTAGGATTGTGGCCGTATGTGATTGGAGAGCATATGAGTGTGGGACCGTTCCGAATATTGGCCCTCAATTTTGCACAGTTATTCTTGATCCAGTCCACAGTAGGCCACTCCATTGTCAATATAAAACATATGACCAAAGATTATGTTAGATATTATGTATGACAAATAGGCTACATGTCTCTCAGGCTGTACAGTATCCAGTGCAACTCCCAATATGAGGAGTGAAGTCTAGCCTCGACACCGGACCACCAAACCAACCGAGACTGTTTTCACTACTGAAACCCATTGTCCGTGAGTTATCAAATAAAGCCTTCAAAGAAACTGGCTCCTTTTGTGGTTGGTCTCTTTGTCTACTTAAAACACAAACGTCTGTCGTAAGCACACAGACTAGGAGACTGTCCTTTCAACCTTTTCACTTTCCTGGCTGAAAGCTACAGCTGACCTTTCACAACACCCTCACTTCAATGACCTGTAAAGAACTCTAGATCAGCTCCTGGTGGCTAATGACAGGGTGTGTTCCTCTGCTAAGGATGGGAAAACAACACAGGACACCACCGAAGGAACCTGAGCCAGCTCCCATAGGACTGACTTGACGAGGGTCCATTTTTACGGGAGCTTACAGTAACGACGCGTGAGACAGACACCCGCGGTGAAATGAGACACTGCGTGCCCGTGCATGTGTGAGAGGTATAGAGATGTACAGACATCTCAGCATGAGGCAGGTGATGGGAACACAACACTGAGAACAAAGCATGAATGAAAAGTAAGTGGAAGTGACACTGCCATGTTGACCGGTCCATGTGATTGTGTACCCCCCTGCCCACAAACAAATACACACATGAGCACGCACGCATGCACACACACACACACACACACACACACACACACACACACACACACACACACACACACACACACACACACACACACACACACACACACACACACACACACACACACACCTGTGTCGAAGAGGGCGGTGTTGTTGGATATGCTCTCGCAGTCGTCGGAGATGGCTGCGACGCGGACCTGGTACTTCTCACCACACTTCAGACTGCTGATGGCACAACTCGTGGAGGCGGAGCTGCAGTTGAGTTCTGCGCCCGTGCCGTCGATGGCCATGGCCCTGTACGAGTTGGCCCCGAACACCGTTCCCCAGGTCACCGTCACTATACTTGTCGTACAGTTGTATGTCCATGAGATCGAACTGAGATCGACTTTCTTTATGTCTGTGAGAGAAAGAGAAACATAACAGAGCTTAATAAAGAAGGATAATGCCTTTTTTGGTAGGAAGATGAAGAGAGGAGGGAGATGGCATGTCCCAAAGTAGATTAAATTTAGCTCAAATTAACAACTCCTGATTCTACTGCACACACAGTGCTTAAGCCATGGACGGGGTCCATGGCACTGCAGCAATGTGGTTGACAAATGGACTGGTTGATTCACCAGTACATCCTGGTAAGGCAGTTGATTTATAAAACACGTTGCATTGACTGAAAATCTCGGAGTGCAACAAGCTTGAATGCAGTTTGGAGAAACCATGCTGATAATCAGATGATCAATAAATACTCACTGTTGGTTGTGTGGTTGATGTTAGCAGGCTCGCCAGCCACCAGGAAGTTGTTGACCGATGACACTCCAACTACGTAATTGGAGCACGGCTGCAGATCACTGATGTCCATAGTTGTAGCTGAGGTTTTTCTGACGACCGGGGCGATGCTGGAGTCATCATCAGTAAGGGTCACTTGATACAACAGGACACTGGGCACAGCAGACCATGTGACTCTGGCTGTGCTTTTTGACGTTGCCGTAAGTTGCACATCTGTTGGTGGCTGAACCACTGTGAGGAAAGAATATGGGCTGTTAAATCTGTACATTTACAAGTCCCCACAGTTTAAAAATGTCAATGAAGTGTCGTTTCTAGTTTTCCTTTACATAGTTTGCACACTGAGTTTAACTAACAGTGTATTTGGGCAACTTCTAACTACTTATGTTAATTCATTCAATAGGGCCTGTAGTCATTACAACTTTCATGCTGACTTACATGTTGTGATTGTCTTAGATCCACTCCTGGCCCCCAAGCCAGCAATATTGGAGGAGTAAACATAGCATGTGTAGGTTGTGGATGGAGTTAGAACAGTATCCACCAGTGCACTGGTGGTTGTGAAGCTCTGGTTGAACAACGGTTGTGGGGCCCTAAAGATGCTCAAAACCAAGAAGTACTCAGTCGCCCCCGTCATGTTGGACCATTCAAACTTTATGGAGGTACTGGAAATGGCTTCGGAAACGGTGAATTGGGATGCGGCCGGTACTGTAGGAAAATAATACCAAGGATTTATAGTTAATCAGTTGTGCAGCAACTTCTCTTTCTCTTACATTTTATTTCAATGTTAATTTTGAAAGCAACTTTTCTTTGTGTACCTGTCCATGACGTATTCGTGGTCTCACACAATGACGTCCAAAACCGGAAAGCCTTTAGTGTTACTTCATATAAACGTCCTGGCCGCAGCCCCCGGACCAGTTTATTCGTATTGGTTACATCCAACATAACTGGAGCGATGCTTGTTGAGCCCACAACTCGGAGGTCCAATAAATACTGTGATGCACCAGTGGTAGCGTCCCATGCAACTTGCAATGACGATGCTGAGGGAGATGTTATTGAAGTAATAACACAACCTGGGAAAGAGAAATAAGTAAATGATTAAGTATACCACAGAGTGCACATGTCATGTAATAACAAAAAATAAAGGAAACGCCTTGTAATGTCCTTGCAATTGAACGTTTGCCAAAGTGACTTAAATACGTTGTGGTTTGTGCTCTTGCTGTAACCCACGACTGAGATTTTATTTATGCAATGGAAGAAATTCCAAAGGTTCCGATCAGAAACCGAGGTTCTGTAAGAGTCTGCAGTTTGAATGTTTTGTCCACGATTTTCTCTGGGGGTCCACACAAAGGTCTTAGTATCCAACTGTGGTTACATCTGGAGATGTAGACACTCCTGGCAGTTACTTAGGTTTTAGAGGCTGTTGCTAATTGGTTCCCTCCCGATGATGGCAGAGCCATAATTGGCAGCGACCACTCAAGACCACCCCACCCCCTCCAAGCTAGAAATGAGAGCTACCAAGATAATCCATCCAAATAAGCGTTCCATTCCGTTCGGCAAAAATACACGCCATAGAAGCTGTAACTTCAATGTTACTTTTGTTGTATTCAATCGTTTGATTTGGACATTTTCATTACATTTGTAGCTCTATAATGATATAGATAATATTTGTGGGAAATGGTTTTCATTTAAATTTAACAATGACTTATTCTGAGACAATTATCTGATCACTATACGTCATCCATATATCTGCTACTACATCCATATGTCTGCCAATACAAAATAACACTTAACACTCACCTGTGGCTAAGGCATACTGAATCTGAAAAAAAGCAATGTTTGTAAGTGAGAAAATATCACATCAATATCACAAGATGCAATGTTATTTCTTAGTAAAAATAGCTATTGGAAAATGTGAATGCAATTAAAAAGCAAAAAAACTAAACAAATCCAATATGATTACCTGTGCCACAGACAGAAGTATAACAGAGAGACATAATATCCATTGCTTGTCCATGATGACTGTCAGGGATTCAATAAGTTAGATCCATGAATGGATGCTTGCTGGTACCTACAGCTCTTCTGATACTTTTAGAGGCTGTGCACTTGCTGACCAGCCACCTGTGAGCCAATCAGGGCGTCCCAAAGGAGGACCTGTAGATTCCCAACGCCCATGGGGTCTATGTCATCATGAGAAAGAAACAAATGTCTGCAGAAACATACCCCATAGCCTGGAGTGTGGTGGATGAGTGGTGGATGAGTGGCTGGGTGTGTGTGTGTGTGTGTGTGTGTGTGTGTGTGTGGGGGGGGGGGGTTGGGGGTTCCCACCCTCCACCTTGCCCCACCCTCACAGCCATTCCCGAATGTTACCAACAGCGTACGGTCTACTGTTACGTCCTCTTGAATTGAAATATGAAGTCATGTGTTTAAGCACATGATGATTTTGTAAATCACATTCATTTCCTCTTACATTTTTGTGCCCTGATAATTTTGGGGGGAAAATTTGCGAATGACTTCATCTTGTTGGAAGGTAATATTCCTTCTCTTGCAACACATTCAATTACATCCTTTTTGGATTAATTCCATTTTTTGTTAGAGCTCTGGAATTAAACATTTAACTATTAAATCACCCAGGACATTAAATGACAGGCTAATAGAAATAATGATAATTATTACATATTTACACAAAGCTGCATCTAATACTGATTATAATTGATTCATTGTCTAGTTTAAGCACCCAAAAATAAATGAGCACATCACTATATCTATATCATGCAAATATATTTTTATTTTCCCCTAATGACCAGATTTAAAAAAATAAAATCAGATAACACAGATAGTTATTACCTCTTTTGTCATTGATTTTCTGCTTATACTGTATAGTACTAAACATCATCAAACAAAAAGATGGAACTATACAAGATGGTATCTTTGTTTTTTAAGTGAACTGGGATCAATTATTAAATAAATTCATGTAAAACGCAGAGGCAGAGCCAGTTCATGTTGAAACAAACACAGACTGCCAGATATTTGCCTCTGTGAATAATAATAACTCAGTTTTAGATAGCGATTTTCTAAGTACCCAAAGTCGCTTTAGTCATGGGAGAGACTGAATGATGGGAAACTAAGAAGTCTTTCCAGGTATTCACACATTTTCATCTGTGTCTTTGTTGAGATGACGCTTCCATTGTTCCTGTGTGCCTCAGCGAGTACTAAATGAAAGTGAATAATACCACTTAATAGGTGAAACACAAGATATTCGGAATTGCGGCTTATACAATGAATGGAAAGCTTTTCTCTTTTTAAATATATATATTTTTTCCAACTGTAATCAGGGTCATCATGAGAGGAAGACCTTTAGGTAGAAGCACACTGGACAACAAGCCCTCGCCATTCGATTCTTTCTCTGTCTTTCAGCTGCTATCAATCCATCTCCTCCTATGTCCTGTTGCTCCCTTGTCACAACTGACTGTATACACAGGACCACAATGGAAACAAGCCCTCAGGGCGTTTTGTGGTATCCTTTTAGCATCACTGTATAATCCTTTTTTTGTTCCTTTTGCAAACTGTTAATAAAGGTTCAAGGTTCAAGGTTGTGTGCTTTATTGTTACATCTTGTAAAAATATTTTCGTTCGGCTTCCTTCAGACAATGCAGCAGCATAGGTAATAATAATAATAATAATAATAATAATAATAATTGTAATAATAATAATAATACCAATAATAAAAAGAGAGAGAGTGCAAAAAAATAGCAAAAAAAAGAGAACATCAGTGTATGTACATGTGCAAATGATCTTGGTATATTACATACACCAACAGCAACAGTATTCAATCAATCAATCAATGCTTGGCCTAATCCCCATTATGTCAAGTAAATATCTCTGTATGATAGAGATGTATATAACACTTTTTTTCCCCTCCTCAAAATTTATTATGAAACCCCACAAGGAAGTAAATGACTTACAGTAACTAAGTACTTCTCTGTTGCTCCGGGCATTCTGTTGAAATTGCACATCATTGCGATCATTTTAACATTTCTAAATGACTACAGGGAAGCAGGTATACAGTATCCAACACTGTATCCCGGAACAGGTGTTATGTAAGTGAATGTGATAGGCTGTTCGTGTGTTACTGTATGACAAGGCGAGGCGTTAACAATAGGTTCACACCTCTGCCACCCATCTCCACACACAGCCTCGCCGGCTGATTCTGTTTGTCTCTAAGCAATATGAGGTATAGCAGTCGATGCCATCGTGAGAGCTCCTATGGTACGCAAAGTGTCTCTGTGAAACATATCCTCCTTGGTGTCAAATAGCTTGTGTTCAGTTCCCCAGACTTATAGGGATCAATAGATCCTGAAGAGACATTCTGTTTGCATTTACCATTGTCCCATGCAAATATGTTCAGAATTTTGGGGAAATTCTGAGTACGGGAGGGAAGATCATTAATATTGTTAACCAGATTTAAATTGTTTGTCAACTTGAACTTAAGCTACAGTAGATATTGCATCTCGACATCCCCCTCAGCTTTAGTCACTTCACTTTTCCAGTTTACAATATTCCTCACATCCATATAATAATGGTCACTTCTAACAGCATCTTGGAACTGAGAAATGTAATATGGAATGGACCTATAGTGCTTCATTTGTAAATGATTACAGAGGGTACCAGAGCCCATGAGAGTGTGACAGGGTCTTTCACGTTTGCCACACGTAGGAAAACATTAAATGGCGCAAATCAAGAAAATCTGTTTTGTATTTATGTTTTTTGTTTTTGTTTTCATATTACACAAGTTTAAATATTGAATCCACTCAATATAACAAAATACTTATAATTAGTCTTCGAACTACTGCTGTGAGAGGTGTGAGACAGCACAGATCTTTGATGCCCTTTTTCTCAGCCTCTTCATTTGAGTTTTAACAACATTCAAATAAGCATATATCTTGTTCAGCTTTTTTTTCAGATTTATTGACACATTATTTGAACTCTTACAATAATATATACACTTTAATTTGTATAAAATAAAAAGTGTACTTGCAGCACATTCTATCAGGCAAAAACATTAACCACTTGAACCTCAACGTTACAAAAAATATCCAAGCCAGATAAGGCCTCAATGTAGCTGGGTGATTTTTTGGTGTTTTAAAGTTGTATTGTATCAATTACAACTGGAGCCCTGTGATTCCTTGACAAACAAAAAAACTATTGTTTTTGATACAATACAGGGACAGTTTGACCGCCTCCCAAACCCACCCCCCAATGGTGGTCTGTTTTGTAAACAAACTGCCTGGTGATATTTTGTGGGTTTGTGGTGAGAGAGAGAGAGCATCTTGAGATCATCGGGTCGTGAGAGTGAGTGTGGGAGTTGAGTGAGTGAGTGAGTGAGTGAGTGAGTGTGAGTGTGCACGCGCGCGTACGCCGCACGAGCGACTATAATTTATTGTTGTATTGTTATTGTGTTTGTATGTGGGTGGAAAGAACAAGATCGTGGATACAAGCGGACAAAATTGGTTTTCTCAGGAGGGATGACTGGCATCTCCCTTAGGGACAGGTTGAGAAAACTCAGAGCCGAACCACTGCTCTTTTGTGCAGAAAGGAGACAGTTAAGGCAGTGGTTCTCAACCTGTGGGTCGATGATTTTGGGGGGTCCCCAGATTACCTTTTTAATACCACAAAAATAATAATAATAATAATAATAACACCATTACTGCGTCAAACGTAATCAACAAACTATACAATAAAAAATCGTCAAACACTGGCCAAATTGTGAAATATTGCTTTCTACTACCAGAGAAAGAGGCAAAGATTTTGAAAATAGCCGAACTACATGCTCACAACGCCTCGCGTTGAGAGGCGTTGTGGGTTGAAAATGTTTGAAACTATTAGGCTTCTGAATAAAACACTGACAAAGTCTAAAACTATAATAACCTTGCTGGGAACGCCTCAGGATCTCCCAGTCAGAGCTGGCTGATGTGGCCCAGGCCAGGGAAAGAGAAGGCTAGGATTCAATGCTGGAACTGCTGACTCCGCAACCCGACCCTGGATAAAGCAGGAAGCAGATGGATGTATGGATGGTATATGTGGGTGCGTCTGGGTGTGTTTTCGAGCAAGTACATTTCATTGCCATATCTTTTGTATTGGTGTATTTATTGTTCATTATTGTGTAGTCTTTAGTCTTTGCTCCTGGAACACCCTGAATTTCACCCGTGGGGGATTAATAAAGTGTTATTCTATCCTATCCCATCCCAACTTGGATAACGTGCAACCCATTCTCATTTCCAGTCCCAGCTTGTCACATCATATCAAGGCTTTTGCAAAACCCATGGTGTCAAATTGTGGATGACGGCAATGGTGTGCAAATGAAAGACCATCAGTCACACCGAGAGATCCCTGTCCGTAATTCACTGTTTTCTGTCGGCATTTCAGTATTTTTGCCACATCAACTCTGGCGTCCCTATTTTTTACTTTTTTTTAAGCAAGATTAGGGCTGTCACGATTATGACATTTTACTTGACGATTAATTGTCAAACAAATAATTGCGATTAATGATTTAATTGTGTGTTTGGCATTGATCATTGGAACATTATGAATCAAAAAATGTATTTCTGTTTGCCTTTTAGGCTTCGTAATCAAACATTGCACAGGGCAGATATGACAAGTAACACACATTTAATTACTTTACACTTAAACAAAATAATAGTGGAAATAGCCGATCTACAAGCTCAAAATGTGTCGCATCACGGCGTGTTTTCATTAGATCTGCTATTTCCACTATCTGCATCTTCTCCCTTGTAACGTCTCCAATACTTCATCAAAGTTCAGCTATTTCACGATGTCTGAAGCCCCAGATACTGTATATAGCTACTTAATTCGTACTTAATTCATACCTAATAAATTCATACCTAATAATTTGTAGATAATTTATGTTCATAACTCTGCGTAGCTTAGCCGAAAAGAACGCATCCACAAGCTTAAGGAGTAGTTATTTTCTATCAATTACACACCCCATGAAGTATTGAATTCATGGAGATTTTCTTTAGTTTTTGTCACATTCCTAAGCCAATAATTTGATTACCGTAGGACTCAATGGACCGGAGACACCGCCGGTCATAAAATTATCATTTTGTGGGTGAACTACTCCTTTAACAATGCCTCGTTTGCACCATGTTTATTCTCCTTCCTTTTCTGAGAAAGAAAGTATTTGAATTTTTGGGAAATGTTCTCAGTTTTAATACGGCAATGCATTGAATTTAAAAAGAAACCCTAGGCCTACTTTGTAATTTGTACTTTTGAATACTTAAGTAGCCCATGTTTAAGAGCAAGTACTCCATTAGGCTACTTTAACTCAAGTACAAATTTGACAGGGCAACTTCCTCTTGTAGTCGAGTAATATTTGACCGGGAGTATCTATGTATATACTTTGACTCAAGTAGGCTACTGGGGTTAGCGCCATTATAACTAACCCTATCCCTAACCCTAACCTCACACGACCCTAACGTTTGTCAGACTATTGGCATGTCGGAATAATGGGAGGTCGGAATAATTGGTCTACAGTCCGCACACACACCCAACCTCACAGAACTAAACAATAAAGCCTTTACACACACTGCAATCTCAGTAGAACAGGAGATCACACACCCACTCCATCACCATGTTCTGCCCTCCGGGCACAGGTACAGAAAACACTGAGGTTCAGAAGGTTCTCTGTGACCGCCTCATTACAGAACAGGGTGACATGAAGAACGCTAACCGAGGATAACTCAAAACCAGGCTTTCAATACACAAAAGGTGTGGAGGAAACAGCAACAACAAAATAAACCGGTCAGTCACCAAGTGACACTGTGCCTCACTTTAACGGAACATGATTAGGTCACTAATACACCCTCGTAATTACCTTCACCTTATTACCTGATTTGCTGCAGATGCGCCTGTGAGTTGGAGAGCCAGTCCTTTTGGCTCACAGGTCAGACAGGGGACTGGTCAGCTTCCCTGGTTTACAACCTGGGGTTCGGGGACATACAGGGGTTCCTGATGGGGTTCCTGGGGGTCCCCAGCTAAATGATTGATAGGGTGTGCTGCATTTGAACACTCTTGGAGTTTAATTAACACTGAGGATTTGGGGGATTTTACAATGTAGATTGGGGTCTCAGAGATAAATATCAATGGGTGTCTGTGGCCTAATGCATATCAAACTGGAGGGGGGGGGGGGGGGGCGTGGTCCTTTGAAATTCAAAAGTTTGAGATTCACTTGAACCAGCTCACCTCCTTTTTGTGTGCATGTACTCATCATAACACAAACAGTAGTTTAAATTAATTAATCACACAAAATAATGTGTGTGTACGGACCTTTGCTTTCCGCACAGAGCAAATGAAACTCACAATGTATAATGATGAACAAGCTCTCAGCGTGGGATCCTCTGTCAGGACCCAGCCTCACTGTAACAGAAAGAACAACAGGATATTAGGTCACTTAAAAACACACCCGTAATTACCATGTCCTAATTACCTGACTTGCCGCAGGTGCGGATGTGAATGGGCAGAGCCAATCTCAGTTGCCCCGGCCCCCGCTCACAGATGTCACCTAGACCATGCCCCACTGCCACAGGCTCGCTTTGAGAAAAGCATGGCCGCAGTGTGTAGCTGTTTGTCGTCATACGTACAGTAGATGCCGCATTGGCCTGGGCCGTACATCAATGTAGCCGCCATATTAGCTGGGTCAGCTTGCCATAACTCTACTGCAATACATATGCCTGAGTACCCGTTTTTCTTACTGTTACTATCTATGTAAGATAAGGTGTTTTGGTATGAATTTCCCCTTGGAGCCAATTAAGTCTAAAGTCTAAAGAACTCATAGTGTTTCCACTATCTGTGGTTTTTCCATGACAACGCGGTCCCGCATGCTTCTGACCACCTGCAAGAATCAAGGATTAAAAGACACTAATAGCCTATTATAGAGACCATTAAATGTAATTTCATGTATCTAAGAATTGATTGTTGTGATGTTTATCCGAGTTTTACAAATTTCTTTTAGGTAAACCCCTGTTGACCCCTGTTTAAGTCCGAGCCTCTTTGATGCATGACATCGCCCCTATCTGCCCTACCTTTACTGTCTTTCTGTTCACTATACTATAAAAAAAGCAGAAATGGGACTGGTCGGCTGGCGTAGTGGTCCAGACACCTGCTGATGTTCGACTCCTGACCCCTACGACCTTTGCTGCGTGCCACTCCCCTTCTCTCTCTCCCCATTTCCTGTCAGTCTACTGTAATCTATCAATAAAGGCAGAAAAAAAATCTTTAAAAACAAAAGCAGAAATGCCCTAAAATAATCTAAATGTAGGATTCCTGCTCTAATTCATTCCCCTGTCATAATGTCCATCAGTGATCTATCCAGGAAATTGAATACGGTAATTGTTCACCCTAACTCTGTTGTCTTTCACACACCGGACACACACGCACCTGTTGCATAACCACCACCTGAGTCAAATATTGTGCTGTCCTCTGCGCACCACAGTGTTTATTTATGTTATCAAAGTTATCAGTATCGTTGCACTATTCATGGGTATCCTGTAACAGCGTTGTGAGCGTGTTCATAAATGTGTCCGTTTCTATAGGATGATGGTAACAATAGAGTAGAATGTCTGGGTAGAGAGAATGCAGACAGACAGGCGTTTGGGACAGGCCTCTGGGACCTCTCAGGTGTGGATCTGCATGTACAGTAGGAACAGAAATGTATGGATCATGACAGCCATGAGTGAAGATGGAGAGGTGCTGCAGGATCATGACATGAATCCCCCAACATGACATGGAGCACATGGACCCGTAAGCGTTAATTTAATCCTCATGGGTCCATTTCTACATTCTTTAGGTTAAATTAACACGTGATTTGGCTGTGGAGTCTGTAAGATGACCGATGGACCATTGTGCAGTACTATTTAGTAGAAAGAGACAGAACAACACGAGGCGTGATGTTTGAATGCAGTTCCTGCCGGATTTGGACTCAGGACATGAGCATGTACTGTAGGGAGGACATTTCGGTAACTGATTGAGGCAGCAGGCCCCCCATATCTTTTGAATTCTGTTTTATACACATTTTAACCACACAAAAGTCTGTGTAGTTTTCATTATGGACACCCATGAACAAACGTATTTTCCCACTATGAACTTTATTTTGAAACTAAAGCAATAAGGCTCTGACTCTCCCTATACAATGCATAAATCAGTCCATTTCAATATCCAGATAATTTATGGCAGCATGGCAGCTACAGCACCAGCTTTAATTGAAATACAAGTCCACATGTCCATTCCACAGTGACACTCGTGCTCCGTATCGCTCTTGGCCATCTTGACTCTCACATGCGAGAGAGAGAGAGAGAGAGAGAGTTGTGTGTGTGTGAGGGTCACATCACATGTGTGGGAGCTGGAGGGTATGCTGTATGAATGTGTGCAAAACACCATGTGAATTCATGTATTCTTGAAGTGTGCTGTGAACATGTGACGATTGAATTCTATTTATGCAAATTGAGCCAGGGGTAAGGCTCGATAAGCAACACGCTTCTCCCTGTCCCCTTTTTCGGCATCTTGGACACGTGGACTTTGCACAGACATGTATTTTTTAATTCGATTTTTTGTCCAAAAAAATCTGAAAATAAACTGAACTGAACTAAAATACAAGCAATCAGTCCAATTCTTGTCCCTCTTGTCTTACAGGTAATATCCACTGATGGACAGAGGGATGTGTCTGACACAACAGAAACAGTGAAGGTAGGACATACATAGCCTGCTGAAATATCACTCTTTTCTTCAGGAATACTTCAGCTCCCTAGTCCCTACTGTAGTTAGTGCTGTTTGCAATACAAACTGTGATATTACATTAATAATACATTAATAATACATTTCACCTGTGTGACTACAAATTAATTAAATTATGAGTGGAAATGATATCACTGCCCTTCAATTTGGTACAGTTATTATAAATTAATGAATACAATACGAGTAAATAACAGATAGTGTATTCACTTGTAATAGTTTTCCTTTTCTGTATCCACTGTATCTGAATAACCATTATTTCCTGCTGTCTGGAATGAATAATTTAAAGACCAAAGAATATCAAAGATTCTCTATAGGATTTCTCCAAGCAGGGGAACCCCTATAGCAGTGGTTCCCAAACCTTTTAGCTCGAGACCCAAAAGCGAAATTTGATGATTTCATGGAATTCCTTTGATTTTAAGATTTTTCTTTGAAAAATGTTCTTCCTGAAAACATTTTTTTTTTAAATATTTACCGGCGACCCATATGTCTGCGACCCACAAATGTGTCCCGACCCAGTGTTTGTGAAACAGTGCTTTATAGGGCATATTATGTGTAATATGTATGTATTTGGGTTATAGTGGTGGTCGTGTTCCTAAATAGGTCACAGTAAAAGTGGGGCAACAGGTACAGAAACCAACATGTTTGCGTGTAGAGATGCGGCATGCCCCGTGGATGATACGGAACTGTATGATCAAATTGCCAGGGATAGATTCAACGTTACCTCTGCATTCATCAGATGCATGGCTGCCAGCCAATTGATGACAACAATAAAGTGAGCAATTTTTTCATTACAACACTGTATCCTGCCAATTATGTCCTGTGGGTGTCGGGCCTACACACTGTGGGGGGAGTGGAGTGGGGTGCGGGTACATTGACAAAGATTCATTCTATTGCAATTTACAACTTAGCAGACACTCTTATCAAGAGCAACTTACAGAGTGCAAGATCGGAGTAAATGCTTGTAAATAGAGTGCAACGAAATAATTAAAGGCTGCAAAACTAACTAGGATACCAGGTCAAACTATATAGTCTCGCGTTGCCAGATGATCGGGGCAAGATCCACCTTCGATACGTCATCTGAATTCAATGTGGTCACTAGAAGAACAACGGTGAGCGTAGCTACAGACCAGGCGGAGATCTCTGATCGTCTAGCATCTGTCTAAACAAAATGCTAACTAAATAACACAATAGCATTATAGACTGCTTTATCTAAAAATCATACATACTGTTGCATTCTGTAGCCTATGTGAATGAGTCACTCAACAATATACTACATATTCATCGTATAACAATCTATCATCGTATAACAATCTATCATCGTATAACAATCTATCAAAAATGGCAAACAAGAAGTCCTACAAGGAATGGAGTGCACGGGTGTGAAGTAGGGTAGGAAAAGTTCAGTTTTGAGACTTTTTAGATGGACAATGGGGAGCGGGTCTGCATGACTGGCCTAGTCCACACTCCACACGTACCGTCTACACACGCACGGTTATTAAAAATAATCTACGTCCATATGAGTATATAATATATATTAAAAAAATATATAAGTACATTTTGAATACAGTGTATTTATACGTTGCAGTATTGATACTTTTACAGAAGTAAAACATGTGAGTAGGCTACTTCTTCCATCACTGCCATTGACAGCCTGTCAACACTGTGGTCTTGCAGTGCAGTGACAGCCCATGATACAGCTGTCAGATAATCAGTCTGTGATCTTTAGTTAGTATACCTCAATAGGATGATACAGTGTGCACATAGACAAACAAGAGATCGGAGAACAATATGTGACGTGGTGTCTCCCTGAACTGATTATTCAACAACGGTTGCAATCATCAAACTTATGGATCCAATTATGGATTACACATTTGAGCAGTTATTGTAGGCTATTTGACATAATCTGAGATGAGCTTTTTTGTCTCATTCATTTGAGTAGGGTACAGTCGACGTTGCCTGAGTCCACACAGCATTGTGATTAAAGGTAGGGTAAGTGATATATATATATATATATATATATATATATATTTGTTTTAAAGGTTAAAGTACTATATTCTGATAGTAATCATTGCTACAGAGCGTTTGTTCAGTCACAGCTGTCTCTCCAGCTCTTTAGTAAACAGAATATAGTACATTTTCAGGTAGGTGACAACATTTAAGCCAATCAGAAGAGAGCACTGAACATGCATTTTCTGTTTAATAAAGAGCTGGAGAGACATGGGAGACTCCTTTTACTGAACAAACACTCTATAGTAATGAGTACTATCAGAATATAAAGCTATTTAACACTTATTTTAACAAAAGTAAATCAATTACCCTACCTTTTACTTAATGTTTTTCTCACCTGCTGTGTGTCTGACTGTTGGTACTACATTCACTGGCTAAAATATGTGAGCATAGGCATATCAAACAGGGTTGTTGCTTATAATAAATACACCATTTTTGTTAAATTACATATTTACACCTGTGATTTATCTTTTTTTTTTGTGGCTGTGTGCAACAAGTTTCTTTAAAATACAGTAAAATAATTTTAAGCCTCCAGTGCTATAGTGCAACATTTCCCGTCTGGCAGCACTGGCGACAGGGAAGGGAGGACCAGACTTCCTGTTAGCTGATCTAAGGGTGTGGAGGTGGATCATGTCCTGAAGATAAGGTCGTCTTAGGTCATCACCAGTGTTCCTGAATTGGAATGCGGGCACCAACCAGGAAGCCAGTGGAGGTAACGCAGAAGGGTGGAGACGTGATAATTGCTTGACACCAAGACGTTTCATTATAAGCCCTGATTAAGTCATGTCAAAATGTAGGCCTAGTAACCCAAATCATTTTGCATCAAGTTTGGTTGTGTAATTTCTATTTATTCATTGATTTGTTTGTTTGTATATTTTTATTTTCCTTTTTTAATTGTTCATTAATTTGGGGATAGGATGGCGTTTACACATGTACATATACATGTACATATACTTTATTTAGGGTTAGGGTGTGTGAGGGTGGTTTTACTCTACTTTGAAGACGGGGTAACAGATAATTCTAAACAACATTTTTATAATTTGAAGAAAACAACAGTATATACAGTAAATATTTTGGAAATCGGTGTATGAACAGCTAAGAGCTACCCCACACACACACACACACACACACACACACACACACACACACACACACACACACACACACACACACACACACACACACACACACACACACACAGACACACACATTTTATGTACTAGGGGCTGTGATGTCAGGAGAGTAGGAAGTCCTGGTTTGATTGATTGTATACATACTTAGCAGGATTACAATTCAGGTAGTACGGTCAAAGGTTATGCTAAAATGAAACACAAAAATCCCCAAGGGGCTTGTTTCCAAAATTGTGGTCCATTGTACTCAATTCATCAGTAATATAATATTTACAATTTGAATACAAACACAATACAATACAATACAATTGTAACATACATACGTCTAGGGACATAATAATATCAATATGAGATATGAAAATACGAACATCTCAAATATTGACATCAGTAAATCTTTACCATGTTCATTTATATTTATATGAGTTCTGCAATTTACAGTGTCATGCATATATCCACTCTTAACACACAGAAAGAACGCCAACAAGTTAAAGGGATACTTCACTTTAGGGCCGGGGACACATTTAAAAAAAATATTAAAAATAAATGAAAAAAGTTATGGAAAATTCATGGCCCCCTCACGCATTAGTAGGACACTCTAATGCGTGAGGGGGCCATGAATTTTCCATAACTTTTTTCATTTATTTTTAATATTTTTTTTAAATGTGTCCCCGGCCCGAGAGTGAAGTATCCCTTTAAGATTTAACACCTATTTATTGTAAAAAATACATAGAATTTGGGAATACAATTGTTCAATAATAGAATAATGGGCTCAAACTCACAAGCCTTCAGATTATGAGACCAAGATTACAAGCTCCAAACGGATTGACAGCCTAGTATGAGAGACCGTCAGACACATAGATAAACCGAGTAAAGAAGGTGAGCCAAGTAGAAACGGGAGAGAGAAGAAAGTGGATCGATTCCTAGAGTGGCCAACTTCATAAGAAACTAGAAAAAGTGCTCCTCGGAGCACAGGTCTCCGCCAGGTCAGGTACGTTATTCTGGCCTCCTGGTGGCGCTATAATAGGCCAATGTGAAAAGGGTGCCATTTATTCTTAGGTCTTTCATGGCAATCAGACACTGCATTCATGATTTGATTCATTTTGTTCCAAAAATGTGTTTTGCTAAATTAGACCTGCTGGTGGCGCTATAACAGGCCAATGTGAAAAGGGTAGCATTTCTTCCTCGGCTTAGTGGGAATGTGTGTGTGAAAATTCACGGAAATCGCAAGCTGCGTGCATAGTTTGAGGCTTTTTGTTCAAAACGGACCAATCCTGCAAACTTTGGAAGCCAACCATAGGCAATGAGGATGGAATATGGGAAATCGGACAGATTCGTGTTGATCACATGACTATAGAGATACTGTGTACCGATTTGCATGACGTTTGGATAAAATCTGTAGGAGTAATGTAAAAAAAATTGTTTTGCACAAATCGGCCTCCTGGTGGCGCTATAACAGGCCCATGTGAAAACATTAGGGCAGAGGTTCTGAATTGGCATCCAGGGAGTGTGTGTGCATAGTTTCGGAGCGACCGGGCCAACGGTGCCGGAGATTAGCTGCTAACACACAGACAGGACGGACACACGGACACACACACGGACGGACGGACAGGGGCGAAAACATACTCTCTCGCCATGCCTTTCGGCCTGGCGGAGACAATAAGAACCACTGAGTAGTTACTTTGCCACTAGTACAAAAACTCAGTAGCATCAACAGGTGCTGTATATTTACAGAGGAAGTAGGGGTGAGGAGCAGAGGATGCTACTACCAAGGAGTTCGAGGAGTGTTAAACTATGCTCACATGTATTTTGAGGTCAGCCATTGAGTTTTGGTTAGGGAGTCGAGAACTTTAATGGCTTTTGGTTGTTCATTTATCATTATGGTGGTCAGTATCATGTCAGTATCATGTCAGTATCATGTCAGTACCATGTCAGTACCATGGTCAGTATCATGTCAGTATCATGTCAGTATCATGGTCATTATCATGTCAGTGTCATGTCAGTACCATGGCCAGTATCATGTCAGTATCATGTCAGTACCATGGTCAGTATCATGTCAGTATCATGTTAGTATCATGTCAGTATCATGCCAGTATCATGGTCATTATCATGTCAGTGTCATGTCAGTACCATGGTCAGTATCATGATAGTATTAGGGTCACTATCATGTCAGTATCAGGGTCAGTATCAGGTCAGTATCATGGTCAGTATCATGGTCAGTATCATGGTCAGTATCATGTCAGTATCATGTCAGTATCATGTTAGTATCGTGTCAGTATCATGGTTAGTATCATGTCAGTATCATGTTAGTATCCTGTCAGTATCATGTCAGTATAATGTCAGTATCATGTTAGTATCCTGTCAGTATCATGGTCAGTATCATGTCAGTATCATGGTCAGTATCATGGTCAGTATCATGGTCAGTATCTTGTCAATATCATGTCAGTATCTGGGTCAGTATCAGGGTCAGTATCAGGGTCAGAATCATGTCAGTATCTGGGTCAGTATCAGGGTCACTATCATGACAGTAGGCCTCATGTCAGTATCATGTCAGTATCATGTCAGTATGATGGTCAGTATCATGAAGGTATCATGGCGCAGAGATCCCATACAGTACATGGGCACAAAAGACTTAGATTTGTTGTTTTTGATTCATCCAAAGAATTATGATGATGAACAACACCGATTTGTGCATGTGTTCCTGTGTGCCTCTGATACACCCATATTGGTCTGATTGGCAGTGCGACGTAGGTGTGAGGGCCGCATAGCTGCCCGAACATCTAGTAATATAAAAAAGGCAACTTATATTGTTGTCTATTATGTGTAAATATCTGAAGTTGTCCCTTATCGGTTGCCTTACATTTAACTGTACATATTTTGTAGTCTTGTAATGTGACACACATTGCATCTTCCAGGGTAATCGTTTAATTTATCTTTAAATAAAAACAAAATTTTTAACATTTTTGAGTAAAATGGAAACCTGGAAAATGCCTTAAAATGCATTTTAACTTGTGTCTTCATCAGGGCACAAACAGTATGAAACATATTGCTGTGTCAATGGAATGTATGTTTGTCAATGATTGCCCCCGACCCCACACAACATAACTGACTGGACACAGCGTTGTAATGGGAAAATGGCTCACTTTATTGTCACATCAGTTGTCTAGGAGACATGAATCCAATGAATGCAGAGGTGACATTGAACCTGTCCCCAGCAATCTGATCAGACGTATCATCCACGAGGCATGCCGCACGCAAACATGTTGGTTACTTATTGCTACACTTTTACTGTGACCTACTTTGAGGAACACGACCACCACTGTAACCCAAATACATATACACACACACACACACAACATGCCCTGTAGAGGTTCCCTACTTGGGGGAATTCCTATAGCGATTCTTTGATATTCTTTGGTCTTTGAATGATCAATTAGTAATAATTCTCCTTGTAATTTTTGATTGGCTGCATGGTGTATAGGACTATATTGTATAGTGTTTTTGACCGACATTCTAGCATTGAATGGCAGAAATAATTCAAGTTTTAGACTCATTGAGAAAAGCACATTCTGAGTAACGTAACCTGGGGATGTGTTTCACAGTAAAAAGCTGAAATGTGGAAAAACTGGTTATTCAGACGCAGTGGATACATAAAAGTAGAATTACTAGAAGTGAATACATGATCTGTTCCTCGTACAAGCTTATTGTATTCATTAAGTTAGTATAACTGTACCAAATTGTAGAGCAGTAACATCATTTCCACTCGCTATTTAATTAAGAATTCATAGTTGCACAGCTGAAACTTTTTGTCAATTCACAGTTTATTAACTGCAGTACGGAGCTGAGGTATTCCTAAAGAAAGTAGTGGTATTTTCAGCAGGCTGTGTCCTATCTTCACTGTTTCTGCTGCATCAGACACATCCTTCTGCACATCAGTGGTTATAGTTCCTGTAAGACAAGAGAGACAAGAATTGGACTGATAGCTTGCCTTTCAATTACAACTGGAGCTGGAGCTGCTTGTATTGAAATGGACTGATTTGTTCATTTTAGGTAGAGAATGAGTGCTTTAGTTTCAAAATGTAGTTCATAGTATGAAAATGACTTCAGTCATGACTTCAGTCATGGATGTAAATATTTTAGGGTGCCCTGGTTCCCCCTTAATCAGTTACTGTGATGTGATTTCCTCACTACAATGCTCATAACGTCCTGAGTCAGAATCTGGCCCAGGACCAACATTCAAAGATCACATCACCTCTTTTGTCTCTTTCCACTAAATCGTACTCCACTAAATCGATCCCAGAGGTACAGAGAGAGAGACCGGCCGGACGCCTGTCTGCATTCTCTCTGTTCCTCTAACCAGACATTCAACCCTATTGTTACCATCGTCCTATAGACTCTGCCAAATCTGTGGACACTAATGACGCTGTTACAGGATACCCATCAATGGTGCAACGATACCGTAGATGACTTTGATATCACAATCAACACCCTGGTGCACAGATGACAGCATATTACGCAACAGATCCTCAGTGTGCGTGTGCGTGTGCGTGTGCGTGTGCGTGTGCGTGTGCGTGTGTGTGTGTGTGTGTTGCGACACGCGTCGGTGTCATATCTGGAGTCAGAAGGAACACAGAACTCACCGTATTTAATCCACACTTCGCTTTCCTCGATAGATCACTGATGGACACAAGAGAAGGGAATGAATTAGAGCAGAAACTATGTACAAACTGACTACAAATGAGTCACAAATGTGCACTTCTGTGTTACGAGAGAATACTTACCCATTCCAATATCTCCTCCTGAGCAGGACACTGTAATATGATAGGAATACATTGATTTGTTGTTTTATTGATTTATTGATTGATTGATATTTTATTGGCAAAAATGCATTTACATGAAGATATACATATCTGTCAAAAGGATAAAACACAAAAAGGCTTGAGAGCTTATTTCCATTGTGGTCACATAACTACCATGCACTAACATCTTTAACACCTATCTATGATCTAAACAGAGCATAATACACAGCGGGCCCTAGTTTCGTCAGTGCAAATAGTTCAAATAGCCAATCTACAAGCTCACAACGTGTCGATGTAGATCGGCTAGTTGAAATATTTGAAAATGTTTTAAAAAATAGTAGATAATGGCAAAGAAGTTTAGGGATAATGGGTAAGGCATGGTGAAAATAGGGCCTAACAACCTTCATCAATATTGATTGATTGATCGATTCAGCCTTCATCACTTACCAGAATACATCCTACGTGGACAGAAGCTGACCGTGTTGCCGTCCTGTCCCACCGGGGCTACCACCACGGTGTAAACGTCCCCGCACATCACCTCTCCCACGTCACAGAAGCTGTTGCCGTTGCAGGTGTAGTTGTAGTTGGCTCCCGTGCCGGACAGGTCCACCGTGTAGTTCTGGGTCTGCATGCGGCCCGACGAGCGCCAGTATATCCTCAGGGACGTGTTGTCCATCTTATAGAGCTTTATGCCTGCCGGACAACAGGCACCTGAAACGGAAGAGAGAAGAGGAAAGAGGGGGAGAGGAGAGGAAGGGAGAAGAGTCAGTGGTGTAAAGTAACAAAGTACATTTACTCAAGTACTGCACTTAAGTACAATTTTGAGGTATTTTTTACTTTACTGGAGTATTTCCAATTTTCACTACTTTTACTTCTACTCCACTACATCTCAGAGGCAAATATTGTACTTTTACTCCACTACAATTATTTGAAAACTTTAGTTACTAGTTACTTTGCAGATATAAATTATTATATTATGAAACATACATCAACCACTTTAGCCCTATTTCATACCTAGGCTATTTGAAAATAGCCGATCTACAAGCTCACAACGTGTCGCGTCGGGACACGTCGTTGTGAGCTTGTAGATCTGCTATTTTCAAACATTTTAGTACTTTTACTTTTGGTACTTTAAGTATATTTTGATGCCAATACTTTTGTACTTTTACTCAAGTAACATTTTGAACACAGGCCTTTTACTTGTAACAGAGTATTTTTATATTGTGGTATTGCTACTTTTACTTAAGTAAAATATCTGAGTACTTCTTCCACCACTGAGAAGAGTTATATACTGTGTCATGTTTTATAGGTATTCCTAATCCCAGTTGCATACAAAAACGTCTCCATGCATTGATTGTATATTAATGCAGACAAAATACATGCAGTATAGGCAAGACAAATATAGGGGAGCAAGTTAGTGTTAAAGTTTATGTTCAAGTTGTTCAAACTTAAAGCTGCTATCCATAACTTTTTTTGTGTGAATAAAATTGTATTTTAATCAATCTGTATGATATGTTAATGCAATATAACTACAACTACGGTGGGTAGAGGTTGTCTCGTATTGAGACATTCAGAACCTGGTGTCAGGTAGGACAACTAGTGGTTGACAAGAGGTATTGCATGGAAACAACTTGCCTTCCCAAGTGTGTTTTCCCTTATTGCTCAATATGAAAAAACGTTGGCGCTTGCACAGTAGCCTGGTAAACCCTCCCTCCGGAAATCTCATTTCCATTTGATTTCAGAAGTGAAATCAAATGGAAATGAGATTTCCGGAGGGAGGGTTTACCAGGCTACTTGCACAGCTGGGGCCTGGTTTGGAATCCCGGGTTATGGATTGCAGTTTTAATGGGGTGGTATTAAGCAGGGCAAATGTTTGCATTAAAGGGATAGTTCACCCAAAAAAATACTTTTTTCCTATCGATTAGTCACCCCATGGAGACTAGAATTCATGGATATCTTTTAGTTTTTGTCGCATTCCTAAGGCAATCATTTGATGACCAGGTAGGCAGCGGTTGCGGTACCGGAACCGCTGCCGGTCATCAAATTATTGGCTTAGGAATGCGCCAAAAACAAAAAGATGTCCATGTTTTCAAGTCTCCATGGGGTGACTAATCTTTAAGTAAGAGGTGTAAAAGGATGTGCTTCACCTCAGCCCAATGTGGGAGCATGCATGTCATTACTATAAGTAAACTGTAACTGTTTGTGTGTTTATGTATCTGTGTACATAAAATGTATGGATTGGGGACACAAAACAGATGGAGCAGAAACGTACTGGACGAGAAGCCCTGGTAGTTGCACTGTGACTTGTGCCCGGTGCTGCTGAAGGCTTCCAAGCTCACACTGTAGTTGGTGCCACAGGTGATGCATCCCATCATGCAGTGCGTCTCCAGCGTGTGGCACTTGGCGTGTCCGCGCGGGGACGTCAGCGCTGTGATGTAGGAGCGAGCCCCGTCGCTAGGCGACCACGTGACATTGGTCATGGCCTGGGTGATCTGCTCCACGTTGACAGCTGCGGGACAGCAAGGACCTTGGGGAGCGGAACACAGTATTATCGCAGGGTGCAAATGAACATGCGAGTACAGAAGTCCTGACGTCACTCGTTCATCCCCTGGGTCACGGAAGTAATTTCTCTATGGAGAATCACATTATGTCATCTTAGAATCGTCTTATATAAGAATTGTGGTCCAAAAATAAACTAATTGTCCCAGCGTTTTTGTCAGGGAGGTGGCTCTGTATCGTTTACGATAGTCAGTCACTCATATTACTATAATTAATTCGGCGGCGGTAACGCCGTCAGTTGATGCTTCATATCCGTATGAGTCAAACCGCTGTGCTCATTTTTTTTTTTTTTGGAACACAGTTCTAAACGGTATAAAAAATTACGTCAGACTTCGGTGCTCTATGCCAATTCCCAATTCCCCCATGTAGTGGGGTCTGTCACTGCTGACCCCTACTGTTTGGCCTTGGTGAGGGTGTAGAAAACCATGTGTCTCTTGTCCTCCGACACACACACACACACACACACACACAACTATGTGATGTTGCCAGCCCCTTCTCACCCTTTTCAACAGTGAGTAGTTTCACCGGGAGGACGTGCGGAGGAACATTACGCTATCCCTCCCAGTTCCGCTCGCTGAATGAACCGGAGCAATTGGGAGTCAATAATGAAGATTCCAAATTGAGTTCATTGGACTCGGAGCACCCGGCCAAGCCATGGAGGAGGCACTGTGGAGAATTTGAACTCCAGTCTCCAGCCCACGGTGGTGAACAGGAACTTTACCCATGCGCCACCCAGACTCTGTTGATGCATTTTAATGACGTATGACCAGTACACGTTACAGACGTCTAATATTGCAATCCATTTTGACAGGTGGGCAATGGGAGTTGCGTCTCTATCCGTTTCTATTCTATTACTTATGTTATACTGAAGTCTTTGGGGTTCTTAGTTATGGGATTATATCCCATTGGACGTTCCAACCATAACTAATTTACTCATATTATCCATTACTTCAGAGCTTCAAAGAAGCGTATCTGCTAAGTTTCCTCATTTCAGTCAGTGAATCAAAAAATAAATAAACACGCATATTATTATTACTTATATTATTAAGTACACAGTAATTGGATGTAACACACCAATGTCATAAACCGACACTGGCGTGCTCTTGGTGACACCGCCGGTGCATTACCTGTTTCTAAGGGCAGAGTGAAACTGGGTAGACTGTGCCCCACGCCAGTGATCGCCACCGCCATGACCTCGTACTTTGTCCCGCAGGGCAGCGCCGTCAGCTCACAGGAAGTGGACTGCGAGTGGCAGGAGTGCGAGTCGGTGCGCCCGGTGGCGGTGATGGTGTAGTTCGTCGGTGCAGAGTTGGGGTTGGTGAAGAGGACCGTGACGCTGGTCAAGGCGGTGGTCAAGTCCGTCTGGGTCACCTTTATGATCTCCGGAGCACATGGAGCTGCAGAACCACAAAAACACACGGAACATGAATGACCTGACGAAGATGAGTTGACGTCGAAACGTTGTCACTCTGTTTGCCTGCACCCTGTGAATAAAAAGGCTTTAATTGTCCGAGTTTGCTCCATAGTGCCTTCCTTCTACACATATCAGTCCTGAGATGCACCGGACCAGCCTGAATTTGGCTTGAGGCGTGGTGGAACCCCTTTGTACACGGAACATGAAGTTCTTGTCAAATTGTAGACATTAGGTGTCAGAAATTATGGTATTGCAGCAATTAACTCTTACACACACACACACACACACACACACACACACACACACACACACACACACACACACACACACACACACACACACACACACACACACACACACACACACACACACACACACACACACACACACACAAACACACACTCACACACACATGCTGCTGTATGCATGCACGCACACAAACACGCATACACACACATCTACTATATAATGTTCAAGTTATGGCAGGCAGTGTGCAGATATGCCCAAAAATGGCCGGGACATTTGGGTCAACACAATATCCCCATCAACGACGGGCAGGTATGGACATGCCCGACGTCGGCACAAATCAGCATGTCACATGCCCATATATGATAGATATATGGGCATGGGCATACTGTATATGAGATACCCACGGGTGTGAGTGCCCAGATTAGGCCCATATGGAGATCCCTGCCATAAGCACATATACATCGACGATGTTGTTTCTTTTTAAATGATGTATTTATTTATTTACAGGTATACTGTATACTAGGTAGATAAACAATAGGTGTCAATGATTGTACCTGTCTCTTGTGTGTGTGGTGTACAGGTGAGGTTGCAGCCCCTCAACTCGCTGCAGGGCGTGACCACCACAGAATAAAGGGTGTTGCATTGCAGGTCGGACAGCGCACACACTGGCGCCGTGTCGTTACAATGGATGACATCATTGGTCTGTGCCGCCGTGGTCTCGTACAGTTCGGCTCCTCGTACCGGCTGCCACGTGATCTCCAGCGTCTCGGTGGAAGCCAGCATGACCATGACATCCTCTGGACAGCAGGGAACTGGGGACGAGAGGGAGACAGATGAGACAGTTTTATTAACAGAATTCTGAGAATCCATGTCTCTCCTTCAAAATAATAAATATTAATAAATTAATTAATACATTTAAAAATGTATAAATGTACAAATGTTTAAATGTACAAATAAAAAAATGAATTTTTAAAAAAATGAACATTTAAAAAAATTGAAAATAAAAAAAATTAAAAGAATTTAAAGAATTTAAAAAAAAATAAATAAAAAACAAAACAAAAAAAACGTTTTACAAAATAAAAAGAATAGCAAAAGAAATTGCAGATTTACAAGTTCATATTTGCTATGAACTCAACTATTTGCTGTTTGTTGTATGAGCCCTATATAATGTAAGTGGTTAAGAAAATGCGTGCGTGCGTGCGTGCGTGCGTGCGTGCGTGCGTGCGTGCGTGCGTGCGTGCGTGCGTGCGTGCGTGCGTGCGTGCGTGTGTGCGTGTGCACAGAAGTCCTACTGGTGGTGTAGTTGAGCACTTTGCCCTGGGGGCTGGACCCGGCCTCGTTGTAGGCGAAGATGGTGGTCAGGAAGGTGTAGCCACAGATGCAGGGGAACTGGCAGGACACGTCGGTGGTGTTGCAGTGCTCCTCGGCGCCGTCGTCCCTCTTGATGAACGCCACGTAGAAGTCGGCCAGCGAGACGTTGCTCCACGCCACCCTGCAGCTGCCTGGCTCGTTCTCCTGCACCCAGATATCCATCGGGGCGCACGGAACTGAAAGAGGGGTTCAGAAACGGCAACAATAAGTATTGGGCATGAAATATACTACTGTATACTATGCATGCAGCATATAAGTCCTACGGTAGAATCCTTTAGTGTTTACTTGTGTTTAAAGAGTGTACAAATCCAGCCTAATCAGGTCGATTTGGACCCTTACGATGTGGACCCTTAAGGAAGGGTCCATTTGGTTACTTTTGTACACTGTTAAATGTACTGTATACACCTAAGGATTTTACTGTCTATACTGCGGAGGGATACATTTCACACACCAACAAAAATAGAGAGAGATTTTTCTATCTGGAAATACATTTTCATAAATAAAATGTTGATATATTCTGGCCCCTCAAAATGTGTCATCCCATATTTGGCCATTGTTGTATGTGGTGCAACAAGAGAATAGTGTTTTTAACTGTATGGTGATGACTCTCAAATGAGAGTTTGTGCCTCATAGGCATGCAGTGCTTGGGGTCCGGGGCGGGGACCCCCAGGGGTACTTGAGGGGGTTCCAGGGGGTCCCCAGCTAAATGACTGATAGGAACCAAAGGGACCCTTACTGGTCTGTACCTCTGAGTGTGTACAACGGACGGGTCCATTTGGTTCCATTTGCACACCCTCAGAGTTAAGGGGGTCAGTGGCCATGATGCATACCAGACCGGGGGTCCGGGTCCTTAATTTAAATTTAAAAAATTGAGAATCACTGAACTCACATGTATCGATGTCCCTCGGTTCAGAGGGGCTACTGGGTCCGGCTTCGTTCTCGGCGGTCACAGAGATAGAATGGACCTGTCCACACTCCAGAGGGGAGATGATGCAGTAAGTATCCATGGTGGAGCAGTTCTGGCCGTTGTTGGAAAAGACAACGTAGCTGTTGGCACCGGTACTGCGGTCCCAGTACACGGACATCTCCTGACCCCGGCCAAACGAGTCCGAAAAAATGATCTCGGGTGAAGACGGGCTTGGAGGACCTGGACCAAGGAATGGAGATACAAGGCTATTAAGACCGCATCAGTTGATTCAGAACGCTGCTGCTCACTTATACCAAGAAAGTGGATCATGATTTTGGAGATTGATTTGTTTTTTAATCAATTTATTTTATTATTTCAAATTAAAAACAGATCATTATCATGTTAAAATGTGAAAAGTTACAAGATGTTTTTGAAGTTATAACAAGATATTTTGATGTTATAATGACACATTTTAGCATAAACATGTAGGGACAGAGAATAGATAAGATAAGTAGATACGTTTCTTGTATCTTTTTTTCTGCCATGCAGCAATACGCTTCCGTACCAACGCCTAAGTAGTAAAAAAATTGGTATATATAATGTCACGCTTGTTGGAGTTTTGTTTCTGCAGACCACGGTGTCTCTTGTCATAATGGGGCCATGCTTACGTGTGACCTGGCACTCTGTGATGTCGTCTCCGGTGCGTCCTTCGGCGTCCCAGGCGGTGGTCTTGATGCAGTATGTTTCCCCGGCCTCCAGCTCCTCGATCAGCACCGTCTGCTCGGTGGTGTTGAGTATGGTGCGGTTGTCTGTGCCCTGCTGGATGATGCTGAGGGTGTACTGGACCGCGTGCTCCACGGGGGACCAGCTCACCACGATGGAGTCGTTGCTTGGGGAGGATGTGACCACCCGCGGAGCCACCACCACTATGGACACACAGGCACAGGGGATTCGAGAAGAGAGCAAAGGATCAGCCAATAGGTACAGTATAGGTGGCTGGTTCGTGGATTCTGGGGACCCCATGGGGTCCTTGAGGGGCTAAATGATCGATAGTTACAGTAGGAACCAAAAATGTAGCCTTATGGGCTTGTAACAAATGGAACCGAATGGAGGGTCCATTTGGTTTCATTTGTTAAATTAACACTGAGGATTGTACAGGGTAGATTGGGGTCCCAGAGATATATTATTTTTTATCAAATGGGGGTCTGTGGTGTAATACATATCAAACTGAGGGTCTGTGAAATTAAAAAGGTTCTCAAAGGGTGCAGGTGTCCTTGAGAACAGGAGTGGGTGTCCCCCAGCTAAATTATATAATCAGGAGCCAAATAGAGCCTTATTTGTATGCTCTCTGTGGGGTCGGCGGTCTATAATGCATATCAAACTGGGGGTTATTGAGAATCACTGCAGTATTAGGTGGTTGTTGTGGAGATGCCGGGGGTGATGGAAAAATTTGCCAAATAATTTACAATATGGACAGACATACCATTCTCTGCCTTCCATAACCAACCCCCTCCCCCCCTCCGTTTATTTTAATTTTTTTGAAAGAAGTGTGAAATAATGATGGATTTTTAAGAGATTGCATTACATCGACTTCTCCTTCGGGAGAGGAGACAACCTAGTTCTCATGGTTTTCCCTTTCATATTCGGAGAATGGCAAAGCGCAGAGAGATGGATACAGTTTCCAACCGAGCCTGTTTCGCTACCTAAAGTCAACACTCCTGACAATGGGATGGTCAAATGACACTCCAGTGTGACCGGTGGAGTTAGGTAGGAGGCTATTGTCCTCTGGCAACAACAACAGGGACTCTGCCGTTTCAGCCATAAACTGATTGCCATCTTAAGTAAACCATTTTTAATCTTCCATCGTCTGAGCCAGTGTAAACGATGGGAGAGGTCCATTGTGTGTATTCTTCTGCATCGCAGATTGAAAACTTTGTTGTTTTGCTCATATCCATTGTTTGCGCCCAACAAAGTGCATCATTCAGAGGCCCTACGCCGCACACCGGAGCAGGTGCAGGGATGGTGCTGTATTATGTACAGTGTATATGACTTAGGCCAGTGGTTCTCAAAGTGGGGTCCAATTAGTTATTTTACACATTTTGTGGGCTTCCCCAGCAAAGTGAATTAATACATAGCATCAAAATCTACATCGACCATTTGAAAATAGCCGATCACAGCTTGTAGATCTGCTACTGTCATTTTAACGAAACAAATCTTGTATGGGAGGTCCCTGGCACAACATATTCAGATGGGGGTCTGTGGCCAAATGCACAATAATTTGAGGGTCCCTGAGATGACATTTTTTGAGAACCACTGACTTAGTCCTAGAAGAGTCTCGAGCGCAGAAGTGTGTGACCAAAGCTATTGATCAAAGCCGTTTTTACTTTAGTTTGGCTGTGACATACTGTAACCGTCCAGGTGACTGTCCAAATGGAGCTTCATGGGCCAGTAACTCTGAGAGTGCACAAATGGAACCAAATGGACCCGGAAGGGTCCATTTGTTTCCATTTGTTCACTCTCAGAGTTAAAATAACACTGAGGAGTTTACAGTGTAGACTGGGATCCCATCAAAAAGAGGGGTCCGCAGCCTATTGTAATTCAAACGAGGGGTCCTTGAAATGTAAACGGTTGAGAGAATCACTGGTCCAGGACCAGGTGACTCGGGTCTGGAGTTTACCTGTCCTGGCCTCGACGGTGTACGACGGCTGGCTGCGCCCGCCGACGTTGACCGACATGACGCTGAGGGTGTAGTCCGTGTAGGGCTGGAGCTGCAGCACCGTGCTCGGCGAGCCAGACACTGCCGTCTCCGAGAAGAAGCCCAGCGCGACGTTCTCCGCCCTCAGGATGTAGCTGGACGCCCCCGACACCTCGGTGAACTCCACGGTGATGCTGTCGCTCTGCTTGGAGTAGACCTGCTCGATGGTGGGGATCTCGGGGGCTGGAGAGAGAGAGCGGAGAGACACAATGACTCTCTCGAACGTAAATCTATACTGGTTCTTCTAAAGACTGATGTATATACTGGACAATGGATACTACCGGTTATTGAAAGTTATTGTTATATAATTACGTAGAGTTTGGAAACAACTGACAAGAAACGAACAAAGTCTTTGTCAACTAAGACCAAATCGACCGATTCATCGATGAATGAACACTCTGGGTTTTAAGGACGTGGCGTATCACTGGGTCACCGGCAGATGTCCCGAAGCTTTACCAGCTTTACAAGCTTTACCAGAAGTAATAGAGACTTTTTTTTATTGTTTGAGGTGTTTTGATGTTTGATGATTTGATGACAATTGATAACATACTGTTATTCAATGATTTTTTTCTAATACAACTTGAACTTGAACTTGAATATCTGTCCTGACCTGTGGTCTGCTCTGTCTCGGCACTGCTCAGCACGAGGCCGTCATCCATGGCCTCCACCTGCATGGTGTACACCGTGTCGGGGACCAGGGGGGTGACGGAGCCCATCACCGTGGTGCCGGCGAACAGAGCAAACACCTGTCTGTCTTCGGGAGAGTTCTTGGGCGTCGCCGTGACCTTGTAGGAGCTGGCGCCCGTTTGCCCGCTCCACCGCACTGTCATACTCTTAGATGTCACCGTGTACACTGATACGGTGAGGTCTGAGGGACAGATGAGAGGAAACATGTGATGTGTAATCAGACCCCCTGTGCGGGGGAAACCTTTTTTTCCACTGTTAACCACTTTTTGTCTCACCTGTGCTGAACCACTTTTAACCTGCCGCCCCTAATTTGGTCTTTATATCAATAATTTTACAAAAATGACAATAATTTGTTTGAGATGAGAATTTAAAAAAATCTTAATTTTCAATAAAAATGGTCAAGATAGCAATTTTGGTCAAGTATAAACTAGGGATTATGTGATTACTGTTAGAGGTATATATGTATAGGTGGCATTTCAGCACACATACTGTACTAAACTATACAAAAAACAAATGTTGGCCACCAACACAAATACGTAATGAAAAATACTTGATGTTTAAATTTTTACTTCAACAAAATGTGTAAAATAACAAATTGATTAAATAATCACTTTATCCAAAAAGTGTAAAGATATATTTCAAATGCAGTTGTACTGTACAGAGCGTCAGCTTGGGCTTGGTCATGCATTGTCCTGCTGAGGAAAAGGTAAAAGAGGTTTATTTACCAAGACTTTGAGTATCAGCGTAAGGGATCTGAAAGGGAAAGAGAAAACAAATGAAAGCGGTAAATTACTGGACAAAGAGAGAGAGAGAGAAACAAGGGGGGATGTTTTCTAGACAAGGACATAATTCCAGTGTGTGGCGGGCTGTAGGTATTTCACATTATATCCTGAGGCAAATTATCCCCTAGTATCATATTCTCAGGCAGCAGGCAGCACATTAGCTTCACTCAACACAGATTTCAGCGCTGGTCAGTGCAGGTATTTCTTTCAGGTCGGAATGAATTTGTCTATTGAGCTAAGGTTGGGCATGCCACATGCACTTGTTGAAAGCAATGATACTCAAAAGAGGCTGTGTATTATTACCAAAGTCCTCCCTTCATATTCTGCCCTCTCGGTACCGTGTACAGTACACCAACAATAGGAAACGTGTAAATTATGAGGGAAAACATTTTTTAAAAGTATATAGCCACTACTTCTCACAACAATGTCAACTACATGTTTTTTAAAGGTTTAAGAAAATAAAGAATCTTAAAGTGAGAAAATGATATCAGCTTACCTGTGTCAAGCCCAGTAAAAGCAGGAGTTTTATCATATTTAAATGTGTTGATAGCATCTTTTTCTTTTTCTGGAGAGCTGCTGCCTGGAGGCTAGGTTTATGTTAACTATGTCTTCAGGGTAGCGGCTCAGGCTTAAATTTAACTTTTTTTTCCTCCCTCTTATGAATCTACAGGTCCTTTATTGTTTCAGCGAATACCAGAAGAGCCCAGAGGCTTAACTCCTCCCCCTGGGGCCATTTGTGTAGCCAATCAGAGCAAGATTATGAATTTGTCTCACCTGTACTGAACTGACTGGTACAGTTAGGCACTAGGCAGGTATAAGGCTTACAAATTAGCAAGCTTTACCTGTCATAAATAAGAACATAATTGGATTATATTTTTTTACATTTTTGTTTTTACCATTGTAACAACTCTGTTGTGTTTGCTTGCTCTATGCTTTTATTGATAAATGATGTGTTTTCAGTTGTTTCTTTTGCTATTACATAAAAGTAAATCTTAACCACTGAAGCTCCATTTCAGAAATAGCAAAAGTAGCCAATCTACAAGCTTACAACATGTTGCATCGCCGCCTATAATGACCAAAATAGGAACGCCAGGCTCAAAGCGGTTAAGTCACTTGTCCCGTTACAATAAGGAAAACAGAATGAAATATTCCCCTGATATCATTTCCAGCCTTTGAGCCAGGGTTGTTTTCCCACTAAAGCCTATAATTTGTTCTCTTCATAGTGCGACAGAGTATAAATTAATAAGCTTAATACAACCTCTAGGCTACCAACGTTTCGATGGAGAAATGTGCAGCCTCACACCTCCATAAAAGACATGACTTGATACGGTTGGCATGACCTATTTCTGTTATGCCTTGAAGTGAACCTTTTATGCCCTCCCTGAGGTTGTGCCCAATTGATATTTGATTTCTCCAGGTTGAAAATGATGATGTTATCGCATGCGATAGCTGAAACCACTTTTTAATTAATTAATCATTTATGCCCTCATTCTATCACCCATTTGAAGAAAGACAAATAGATATATTAGATCACCAAAAGCACTTCTGCAATTGAATAAATGTAGCCTACGTATTATGTCTTGGGTTGGATGTGTAAATGATGTATCTTTTACCGTCAATGCTCTATATCAATTGCAACCGATGGCTCTTAAGGCTTCTTCCCCAGCACGACATACTGTATTGTTAATACCTAGCCTCACTTTCACCACACCTTAGTAACTAATAAAAAGAATACCTCTGTATATAGAAATTACATCACAACTTGCAATGAACGACTGTAAAGTTACATAAGCACACGTGATGTTGACCGTACTGTGAAACTGTCCGTAACCCTATCTACTGTACAGGGAATTAAGTGAATGCTATTCAACAGAATAGAGTCCAGTGTACGTAACAGTGTCAGTTGTTTAGGTAGAACTAACAAAAGGTACTGTAGCCCGTGTTTCAAAGTCATGCCCCCCCCCCCCCTTCCTGGTGTGAGTGTCACACACTTGTACTATTAGTGATGGGCCGGGTGGTCCCCAGAGGACCACCGTCACACAAACCTGTATTGTGTGACCCCAGACTAAAAGGAGAAATTTGATCAAATTCAAGTTGAAAAGGCACTGCTTACCTCGGACCATCCCGTGCTTGTATAATCACACTCACACTTTGACAGGCAGCACAATACAGTAGATAGGGACAAGGTACATTTTCCATTGTTCATGCACTTTTGTTATCATATTTCGTTGTACTGCAGTATGTCTAAATGCTATTGTTCTTTTACAAGAAATAATCAATGATACATATACTGTAAACTAGAAAGGGGCATTCTACAGTCAGAGACTGAGGGCCTATCTTCGCCAGGCTGGCCTACCCAGGGCTGTGTAAGTTGTGGGTTGCAGCCGTCAAGACCTGAGGAAGATGCAGGGGAAATAGCATTTCTATGACATACGGTTTAACTCCTCACATTTGGATCCTCCCCTATTGGCGGAAGTGAAAACGATTTTGCAGGTGCCCTCTATAGATGCCCAACAACATTATGATTCCAATTTGGAAAATCAAAAAGCTGTTTGTACAACCGATGGTTCTAGTTATAGGCCAAAATGTAAAGTGGACTGGTATACCGCCATGACACTGATTTGAAAAAATCACACCCAATGTGAAGAGAGTGGTGCTTTTCATGAGTTCATTTCGTTAGTTACTTTTTACAGACTTTGATGACTTCAAAGTATTTTTACAAATTTTAAGTACTTTAAAATGTTTTTATTGATTTTTACGTGTTTTTACTCATTGTAACATCTTTTAAGTATTTTTACTCATTTAAAGTATTTTTACTCATTTAAAGTATTTTTACTCAGTTTAGGAACTTTAAAGTATCTTTACTAATATTTAAGTATTTTGACTCATTTTAAGTATTTTTACTCATTAAGTATTTTTACTCAAAAGTGTGTGTTGTGTGTGAGTGTGTGTGTGCGTGTGTGTGTGTGTATAATTAGTGTAACTGGTTGCATCTTTGTGTTGCAATCAGCCGCAGCTGTTGAGGCTGTGCTCAAACATACAGAGAGGCTCATACGGACGGACGGACGGACACACAGACACACACACACCAGGACAAAGTCACTCCTTGGAGTGGCTAGCACCACTCAAAAATGTGGGGTGGGGTGTCTTCCTCTGCCTAACTATCAAGTATGGTGATTGTAAATCCACATGGTTTCTGAGATTAACTCTAGACAAACAGGCACATACACGCACGCACGCACGCACACACACACACACACACACAATGTGCGTTCCACGAGTGTGGAGAGGACATTGCTTTCCTTTACAGACCCTTCTAAATTTTGAATTAGACATAGATATTGTCTGTTGCTCGGTGTTTTAAATGTGCAGGTGTATATTTATCTATTGTCTTGTCTTGAATGTATGCATTGAGCAAAACAATTTCCCCTTGTAGAAAATGAAAATAAAAGGACATAACTATAGCATCCACGGCACGTGCGCTCGCGCGCGCACACACACACACACACACACACACACACACACAGCGTAGCACTGTGGTCAACAGGCTCAGCATACATACATACAGTGCATCAGCAGGTGCATTCTATTCTGTATGTTATGACTGCACCTGTCCCTCACTCTCTCATTCTCCGTCCCTTGCCTTCAGCCTGGCGAAAAAAGAAAAAAAAAAGCTTTACAATGATCATAAGGACTGTGTAAACACCTGTGCCCCATTTATTGCAACTAAAGTTTTCCATCAGGAATAAGCTTTAGTTTCTTTCAGGAAGGACCCATGGGCACATGAATACAGGACTACAGTAACGTAACGTTAGATTGTGTTGCTGTGCAGGACGAAGCCCACAGGGATTCAGAGCTGTACCGTTGTTCCTGATGACTAAACATTGAATCATTACCAGCCAGAGGCCAGGGCTCACAATGGATGGTTTGCCAGACCAGAAATGCAAAAAGTAGAAAAGCTAATAGTTTTCATTTCAGGAGTAGTTGCAAGGCATTGTTGAATATGATAAAATATCTTTGGACCTGAATAAGGCATTTGATACAGGACATTTAAAAATCAAACGCCACAAATGCTGCAGGTGTACAGTACCACTTAGAATTCATACCTCTTTGACTGGATCTCTGTATTAAGTTAGACACAAATCACTTGCTATTATCACTTGTTGATGTTATTATGCCCACACGGTAAAGAGCTGTCATTGTTTATCCGTTTGTAACTCAAAGTGCAGGTACAAACAGATCTTGTGACAGTGTGAACGTTTTTGTTATCCTGATACAGCTAACGCTATGGTTAGTCAATTCATTGCTGCCGTGGCAGAGAAAGACAACACCAAAAGTCAGCAACCTGCATTTTCTGAGGAGGTTGAGAAGCAACAACAATACGGTATAAACTGATTATGTTTGCCCACTGCTCCAGCATGGGACAGGGACCTGAAGCACGGCCTGTCAGCTCAGATAGAGCAAAGCGCACCTGGAAAATCACCACTGGCAGGACATATGCAATATTCCATTTGCAGAAGAAGCACAGTACTGGATCACTTCGCTTAAAGGGATAGTTCACCCCAAAATGACTTTTTTTCCCTATCGATTACTCACCCCATGGAGACTTGAATTCAAAGATATTTTTTAGTTTTTGTTGCATTCCTAAGCCAAAAATGTGATGACCGGCAGTGGCTGCGGTAGGAGACACAAAGGAGACTCTCCATGAATTCAAGTCTACGGGGTGTGTAATCGATAGAAAAAAAGTCATTTTGGGGGTGAACTATCCTTTTGAATGCACCGTTTAAATACTAGAGCGTATATATACTGTATGTGTGTGCGTGCATGCATTTATGTGTGTGGAACTTACCGGATACCATAGGCGGGCTGTAGCACTGGATATGAGCACCGGACAACGAACATAAACCATAGGTACTGCAGTGCAGGAGCTTACACTGTGTAGGGACTTTACCTTTGGGCCTTCTGGTTCTGAAGGGGGGCCTCGGGGGGCCTTCAGAAACCTGGCAACTCTCCACCAGAACCCAATCAGCAAACCAGTAGTACTAGCACTCAAACTCAGATCCCCACAAATTTGAGGTGAAAGATATACAGACCATTCATCCCATTCCAAGCAAGACTTTTAAAGGCCAGTTTAGAATAGAATCTACATTTTAAACATTATTGTATAGGCTATATATGTGTATACGGTGTATTGTGATTTTATCTTGTAGATACTATAAATATTCAGTTTTATAAACCATGTAGGCCCACCACTTAAGCCCTACTTACTTTGTCACATGATGAATACTCACTGAATATATTATATATCTACTTGTTGTGAGCTTTTAGATCGGCAATTTTCAGCATTTTGGAAATTGTTTGAAAATGTTTTTATAAATCTTTGCAAGCAACCCCTTGCACACAGTCATATTATTTTTTATTTTCATCGAACCTGAAATGTGTTTAAAACAGATTGAACAATCAGACCAAATGGTCTTTACAGTTCAGATTTTGTCGTATGACAAGTATATACAATTTATGGCTATATGACATGCCCAAAATAGGTTTAAAAAAAAGTGGTTAAATAAGCCTTTTGAGGCTGGGCTGGATTCTTTCATTTGGAATCACACAGCTGAAGGCTATTAGCACTTCCGCTTTGACCTCTTTTATGCAGTGAGGTGACGGGTCCCCCTCCAGAAAACTTCACATTACAATAGGCTCTTGCTCATGTACTTGTACACCCCCCCCCCCCCCCACACACACACACACACACACACACACACACACACACACAGAGACAGAGAGAGAGAGAGAGAGAGAGAGAGAGAGAGAGAGGATGTGCCAGTTGATGAAAATCTCAAAAGCCCACAGCTAAGATTATAGGACAGAGTCAGTTCACACCTTTGCAGTGTGGTATCAATGTTGTTCAGGGATTATGGGTAATCTGGCAAACTATGTAAGATCTAACCAACCAGTTATATGTTATGCGCAAAAAAAGGCAAGTTATACAATAAAATATGTTATTATAAAAGACAACAACTAAAAGTATTCAATAATGTTAGTCTGTTGCTAACTGTAGATATCTTTTTGCAGTTTGTATGTTAAAGCAACACTATGTAACTTTTTGCAACAATAAATGGTAAATGGTGCATTTATATAGCGCTTTTATCCAAAGCACTTTACATAGATTGTGCATTACATTCACTCATTCACACACACACCGATGGCGGAGGAAACCATGCAAGGCACCAACCTGCTCTTCGGGAGCCCTGAGCCACTGCCACCCCAGTCACCCTTCCATAAATGTATCCATACGTTTCCTAGGGCGTTGTGGGCATCACTTCCTGTCGACTTGATCAGGTATCAGGGATCAAATCGACAGGAAGTGATGCCCACAACGCCCTAGGAAACTTGTGGATAGACTCCCTGGGGTGCTAGGAGCTTGACTGTATTACTATGTATAGGGGAGACAATGGAGCCCGATTCACTAAGCAGTATACGCCCCTATTTTTAGAACGTAAAGGAATTTACACAACTTCCCACATTCTTTTATTGTCGGTGAATTTTGTGGGCGGGCCGCTCTTTCTCATGTCTGCTCGGAGGCAGACTTATGTGGGACCAAAGCTTGCGTATGTCATTAGAATGCCTTATTCTTCATACAAAATCAATTGCAATAGTGCCAAATCTCAAATAAAATATTTATGCCCAACATTTGTCAACACATGTAAAAAAAATAAAGAAAAAATATGTCAACGATCTATTGCTTGGATGCATGTTATAGACATGATGCAAAATCAACCGATTTTTATTTCCATGAGTTTCATCCTGGCATTCGCCAAGGCACCAAGGCAGAACTGCCAGTCAAAGTGAAGACTGGCGAATCAGAGCGTGTGATAATGTGTAGTTCCTTGTGGAAGTTAATGATGTTTAGAGAGGTCTTACAGAACTGATACTATAGCAACATACGTTTCTCAGAAAACTGTTAGGATTTAGAAGACATGTGCAGAATCAGCCTCGGGTCTTAATGGGTTAAGTATAGAGTGTCAAATAACCCTATGTACGTCAAGACACATTTTCACAAATATTCTCGTCCCTAAACAATCATGTAGATGAGAGGTTTTCAAAGTGGAAGGCGGGCCTGCCCAGGGGGGCTGAGCTCCACAGTTTCAGTGGAGGCTCAGTGAATGGAAGAGAAAAAAATATATATTGCATTACATTAGTTACCAAAAGGAGAACATGTGTGTGATTTGGTTAAAGAGACAGTTCAGAGATACAGTGCTTTGGGGGAATTTTTAAACGATTTTCTGCCAGGGACCCCCATAATTTTGTCAACTTCTGCCAACATTAGCTCCGTCGTGTGTGAGTTGTGAAAACCGGAGGGGGCCTAGTATAGAGCCCTGGGACTCCGGTCAACAAAGTATAGGGTTTAAAATGTATTTAATTCAGGTTCAGAGATAAAGGCCAATAAATATAATTGGTGTGCAATGTTTTGATAGTCTAATGGGTTTACTAAAATCTGTATGGGATTTGAGTTGTCTAGACTCTAGGGTAGAGTTATGTTGCAAAACAGCTTTTACATTTTGAAAATAGCTCCATCGATCAAACGAGAAGGTTTGCACAAACCTCAGCTCGGCATTGATGATTGGTGATGACTTAAACAACTTTCAACATGACATCCCTATTTTGGGCTTGTCATCATAGGCTAAAGGTTTCAAAAATAGCTAAAACCTACAAGCTCACAACAATTTTTGCTTAATCGTTGTATGAAGTATATAGAGCTTAATAGGTGGTTAATGAGTGTGGGTGGTGTATGTGTGTGTGAGAGAGCAAGAGAGAGAGAGAGATGGGAGAGAGAAAGAGAGGCAGAAAGGGGGGAGTGCATTCATTGGCCTATAAGAACCTGGTACAGTAGCAGGTGTTCTGCGGTGTGCGGTCCTTCTGATCGGCCTAGAGCTACAGTATAAGTGAACATCCAGTTCCTTCACCTGTTCCTCCAACAATCAGACTGAAGAGTTCAGGAATGTTCTTTTGGAATCACCTTCTTGTTTGAGCCCTGCTGGCAGTACAACACCGCAACCCAACACCCCACAACAAGTGAGGCACCACCAGCCTCAGTGGACAGTGACAGGGCCACAATGGCATCCGATAGAAACTCAACGAGCAGCGGGTTTTTGTTACGAACCCCCACAGGCCAGCGGGGGGGCCGGGCATGAGAGGCGTCGAATGTGCAAATTAGCCAAGAGGACAAAAGGTGATACTCGCCCTCAGAATGGACCGACAGGGATTTTCCAGTAATGTAATATTGGCTATAGATGGCCTAGTTTTTAACTGATCTAAACTGAATCGCCTTTGCCCTGTGGTTGATTGATTGACTGTGTGTGTGTGTGTGTGTGTGTGTGTGTGTGTGTGTGTGTGTGTGTGTGTGTGTGTGTGTGTGTGTGTGTGTGTGTGTGTGCGGGATGACAGGTGCACTTACCACCAGGGGCATTATATTGAAACATACAGAACAGAATGCACCTGCTGATGTACTGTATGTGCTGAGCCTGTAGACCACAGTGCTACGCTGACGCCCCCTAGTGCAGTGATTCTTCTGAAACCTTTTTTATTTAAAGAGCCCCCAGTTTGACATGCATTATCACGAACCTCCCCATAAGATTTTTTTTATCCCCTATCTACACTGTAAAGTCCTCATTGTTCATTTAACTCTGAGATTGTACAAATGGAACCAAATGGACCCGTCTTATACGAGTCCATTTGGTTCCATTTGTAAACTCTCAGGTTTACAGACCGGTAAGGGTCCATTGTGGACCCCTGTAGGTCCCCGGACCTAACATGGTTCCCAAACTTTTCAGGCCGTGACCCACCAAAATAATCATATTTGAACTGAGGACCCCCCACCCTGACAAGCACTTGGAATTGTCGGCATTACATTTAGTTTGACCTGGTTCCACAGATAAATATTGTGAAAATAGCAGATCTACGCCTGGTCACAACGCCTCGCACTGCGAGGCGTTGTGAGCTTGTAGATCGGCTGATTATTGACAATTTGGCCAATTTGGTATTAGAAAGGTCTTAAAAGTAACACAATTTTTACTTTAGAAATGTGCAGATACCCTGTATACACTTGTATGTTGGTTTGTTTACTGTTGAGTGAGAAAACAATGTTGCATATTAAACTAATAATCTGGGGACCCCCCAAAATAATTTGGGGGTCCGACCCCAAGTTTGGGAACCACTGCCCTAGTGAGAGAAAGGATTGTATTGTATTTACCTTTTGGAATCTCAGAAGATTATTACAGAGGTACTCGTTTTCAAAGAATTCATATTTTACATTGGCAAGTTTGTCCCACTAACTACATCTTGTCCGTGTAATTAATTGCATTGCTAGGAAACACCTTGGGTCCAAGTTTATCATCTCCTGTCAGCTACTGATATTCACAAACACAGCAGGAACAGGAAATAAACTTGGACCCATTTACTGTAGAATGTTTATGCGGTCAAGTGTGAAAATATATATTTTTTTCAACGACAACAACAATAAATAATCAATTTAATAAATAAAACTCTTATAGGATTCCATAAAAAAACGTTATTTCTTTTTTTCATTTGACAGACAATGTTCAAAACTAGATAAAACAGTACTTGTTGTTTTATTGGGACTTCATCATGCTTGATGATGTTACCAGGGTAAGAACACTGTACTCTGGGTGTTGGTTATAAGGTGTTGTGGTCTCTGCCCCCTAGTGGCTGCATGCTGTGAGTGTGCATCTTTCTGTCGAGCTGAGCCTTGGCCAGGTCAGCAGACAGACTCTTGGCCATGTGGTCGGTGGTCCTTTTCATGTAGCGTGCGGCCTCGATGGCACGGTCCAGGGTCCTGTTCATCTCCTCCTCCTTGGAGATAGCGGTAAACACACCAGTTTCAAATATGTCTTTTTGGTAATGTTATAAATGCTTAAATAGTGCTTATATCACATTGTGAGGCTTCCTGATTCTTTCAACATGCTGAGCAAGGCCCTCAGCTCTATAAGACCAATTAAAACCTTTCAACGCACACGGAAACATGAGATGAGAATGGATGAGAGTGTGTCAGAATGAGCGTTAACCATATTAACCCTGGCGTCCCTATGTTTGGCAAATATTCAAAAATGTTTAAAAAAAAATATGAAGACAAATATAGATGAGGTTGATCTCGGCATCCACGTGGGAAGGGGTGGCTCCAATGTGGATCTCAATATTCAAATGACCAGCCTGCGACATCAGTCATCTATGACAGTGGTTCTCAACCTTTTCAGGCCAAGACCCCCCAAAATAATCCTATTTGAAGTTCTGGGGACCCCCCACCCTGACACTTGGAATTGTAGGAGTTCGAGGCATTTACATTTTGTTTGACTCGGTTCCACAGATAAATATTGTGTTGTGTTTGCCTCTTTCTTATATAATTTAACAATTTGACCGATGTTTTTATAGTATAGTGTTAATTACTTTTGATACAGTATTGGTCTTTGTCTTTTCTTTTTCTATTTTTGAGGTATTAAAAATCATATGGGGACCCCCCCTGAGGGTCCCGACCCACAGGATGAGAACCACTGATCTATGCCATACCTACAGTATGACATATGACTCCAAATTTGGGCACAGTTTCAGCCCGATCAGAACCCCCACTGACTTCTGTGGCATGTACTGGCAGTGTGCACAAGACATTTGGCGCTGATCGGTCCAGCGGTTTTGCGAGATTCGCTGATATTGATGCGTGAGGGTAGGGTACCACAGAACATCTCACCTTGCAACCTCTGCGTCTGCTGGTCCTGCTGACCGTCTTTGAAGGGACCGAGGGCGGAGGAGGTGTCCGCTGGAAGTAGACGTTGCTGGGCAGCAGTGCTGTGTCTGACTGGGTGGATCTCTTCCTGTGGTGGGACCCACACTCTGACGGCGGCTCCATCACCTTGTAGCTGATGTAGGATGACAGTTGTTGGTGTGAGCACCAGTTATATATTTTTTTCAGTTTCAGTTTTCGGAGTACATAAGTAGTTTTCGTTGAAGAATTTACTAGTTTTAGTTTAGTTTTGATTTAGTCTTTCAGGTACAGAGGAAAGTCTTGATTAATAGAAGATGAAAAAGGTTGGATGAAATAATGTATGACATCTTGGTGGAAAAACTATATTTTTGCATTGTTCATATTAGTTTCATCATAGTCATAGTTTAGTCATAGTTCTTTTTATGCTTCAAATTACAAAAATACTTCCCTTTTAGTTTTGGTAGTTTCAGGTAACTATAATAACCCTGTAAGAACAAAGTTCATTTTTAACAGGAGACGCCCATGTTGATTTCAATGAGTCAGCGTTGATAACAAAGTGTTTGTCTCAGTCAGGGTGTGTGTTGCGGGAAAGTGTGTGCAGTCACCTGGCAGGCAGGCTGCAGGAGGAGCCATAGTTGACCTGAAGCAGGGGCTTCTGGGAAGAGGGAGCGGTGACAGCGGAGAACCAGCCCTGCGTGGAAACCCTCTCTGTGTCCCCTGCTGCTACACAGAAACATATAAGATGCACTGTCTTGCATAAACTGGCAGGTTGTCACAAGGCACACCAGTGGGCAAGTAAAATTTTCAAGGCACACCTGCATTCACAGCGAACACATTTCTTGCCTATAACGAGCCAAAATGAGCTTGTAGATTCACTATATTATTTGAAAATGTTTGTTGAAATTGGTTAAACTGGCACAATAACCTTATGAATTGAATAGACCCCTTAACAGACAACGTCACACTGATAAGAACCAGTATGTGCGCAACCAGTATGCGCTCAATGAAACCCATTCTGTCAGGTCTCGCTAGGACGCGCCTCACTAGCCAACACACAAGAGGGGGTTGGGTGCACTGACACCAGCGCACCCCGAAACAACAGGTTGAGAATTGATTGCGTGAAACAATCACCTGTGCGTCCAGTGTCAATGTTGGTAAACAAATAATTGGTCTATTAGAATTGAAATTACATTTTATGTACCATTTACATTTAGCTTTTTTCTTTTTCTTTTTCTTTTCATCTCCTTTCCAATTTGCCCCCTTGGCTGCCCCCCCTGGGGGGATTGAAAACCTGTGAACTAGAACACAGTTGCTTACTTGTTCTGGGGGCGGCGTTTCTGTAAGTGAGACCCCTCTTCCCTGTCTTTAAAGTCGAGTGGGTGACGCCCAAGGCTGAGCAGTTTTCCTCAGGCCCTGGAGGACCTCTGTCACAGAGCATCTTGTTTTGCTGAGTTTTCCCAGGCAACTCAAAGGCTGAGTAAAGGCCGACGCAGTCTCTCCTGCTCCCTGCTGGCGAGCTGTGGAACTGCAGCAGGATCTCAGAGGTCTCCGTGTCACCACTGTCTGTACCCGGGAAGCAAAGGATCAAAATTAGAATACAGGGTGAGCAGGCTCGACATGTAATAATCAGACTGTAATTTCCATACAGTAGTTAGTTATATATGGTGGTGGTGGTGTACCTTTGCTTTTGCTGGGGTCCATGTCTGTGGAGATCCAGTCTTCTATCTTGACCGGACTGGGGCTAGAAATGCTCCCATTGTCTCTCTCAGACCTGCTCACTGATGTCTTTCTCAGACTAAAACACACAGCAACAGCATCAGGGCACCAGTGTTGATTCCATTCCATTTAGTTTTAGTCATATTTTAGTCATCTGAAATGTTTTTGTCTAGTTTTAGTCGCCTAAATATCATAAGATTATAGTCGACTAAATCTACAGTTGATTTAGTCGACTAAAACGTATTTTGGCAGGCCATGATGGCGTCGTAATGGCTGATTTTACACTTGGTTGCATGCTGAAAATAGCTGATCTACAAGCTCACAACACGTTGCAGCTTGTATTTTCAGAGCGGAACACGCGAGCGCAACCAAACAAAAAAATGACTTGTCTTTTAGTTCTACTGGATCTCTTCTCCACTAGTCCCTCACTAACATTTTAGTCTAGTTTTTATTTGTCGACGAAATCAACACTGCAGGGCACAATGTACCTACCTACCTACCTACCTGCCTGTCTGCCTGTCTATTTTTATTTTGTTTTGTTGCACTGGCAGATTTGTCTGGTTTCCCAGGCTATGTATGGTACACATGGCTCGGGAACCATTGGTTCACAAGGCTACTTGCTTACCTACCTACTAGTGATGTGCGGGTCGGGTTTTTTCATGACCCGCCCCGCCCCAACCCGCGACGGAACGCGACCCGCCTCAACCCGCCCCGCGAACCCATATATAAATCTATGGCTCAACCCGCCCCGCGACCCGCGGTGGGAATATATATATATATTATATAGCGCTCCTTTAAGTACCCAAAGTCCCTTTAAATGTCTACAGTAGCACAACATTGTCATGGGCTGAATAAACAAGCATGTTGGTCAAAATAGGGTTTTTTCTTTTTTTTTTCGTGGAGAGCGGCTGACCCGCTCACCCTCAGCCCGCATAATTTTCTCTGAAATCCTGACTCGACCTACCCGCGCCGCGGGTTGACCCGCGGGTCCCGCGGGTTACGGGTCGACCCGCTCATCACTACTACCTACCTACTGTACCATCCGCCCACCCACCCAACAGGACCAGACTCTTTACCTGTTAGAAGTTGGTCTGTGGTGGCCCCTGGACCTGGTTTTCGGCCTGCGGTCGTACTTGGAGGTGAGGTAGTCCATCCTCTGGGTCAGATGAGGCAGCTGAACGAGGCCATCCTCCAGGTCCCTCTTCAGTCTCGACACCTCGGACTGCAGGGCTAGGATCGCCTCACTGGAAACACGTGTTCATTTTGACAGAAAACTTAGATTTAGTTTTAGTCATAGTCTTTTCAATAAAATTGCATTCAGTACAGTAACAGTACACATGCGGTATTGGTATTGGTTGGCATATGGGAAAAGTAATGGGAAAGGTAACATAGTGAAACATCTCTGTGCCATCTTGTTGTACACTGACCTGTTACAAGAACACGTGTGCAGGTCACTGTCTCCTTGCGGTGAATACATGGCGACACTGAGTCTGGGTTCTGATTGGCTGTTCTTTAAGTGCTGAGAGAAATGCGTAGGCAGGTGGAGGTCTGCACCTGAGAGGTAACAAACTATATGTTAAACCACATTAACCTTGGCGTCCCTATTTTGGGCAAATAAAATAAAATAAATAAAATAATTTGGATCTCGGGATCCACATGGGAATGGCATTGTGGCTCCAATGTGGATCTGGGACGTCAGTCATCTATGTGGTTCTCAACCTGTGGGTCGGGACCCGACATGATTTTGGGGGGGTCCCCAGATGACAGTGAAGTGACAATTTAAGGACTTTTAAGACCTTTTTAATATCTAAAAAAAGGGGGGGAAATACCATTACTGAATCAATAGTAATAAACAAACTATACTATAAGAACCGGTCAAACATTGGCCAAATCATCAAATAATATAAGAAGCAAGAATTTTGAAAATAGCAGATCTACAAGCTCACAATGCCTTGCAAAGGAAGGCATTGTGAGCTTGTAGATCTGCTATTTTCACAACATTTATCTGTGGAACCGAGCCAAACAACATGTAATGCCTCAACTCCTACATTCCAAGTGCTTGTCAGGGTGGGGGGTCCCCAGTTCAAATATGATTATTTTGGTGGGTCACGGCCTGAAAAGGTTGAGAACCACTGATCTATGACATCAGTCGTCTAATCGTCTAAGTGTCAGCATGATCACAGCCCCATTGACTTCCATTATAACAATTAACATTTAAATGTTAAATACTTCTAAAAGTATAAAATACATGTGAAAAAGCAAAGGTACTGCACTTCTGTGGCCTACTAGCAGTGTGCACAAGACATTTGTAGCTGATCGGTCCTGCAGTTTGTGAGATTAGCTCCACGCACGCACGCACGCACGCACACACACACACACACACAGACACACACACACACACACACCCTCTTATAGACGGCTCGTCTCGTCTCTGAGATGCCACGGCGTAAAAATATATTTTTTTCGCTATTCGTTATTTCGCTATTCGTCATCCAAAGTATATATATACAGGGCTTAATGCAGTGCGTTCATGCACTTAGTTCATTCATACTGTACGTTAGTTTGTGTCATTGTTTTCCACAAACAGAACCGGGTCTCATCCTCACCCCGGGGCTCCGTGGCGGGGCTCTCCACCCGCAGGTGTGCACCGGGCTGTGTTTGGACAGCGGAGTGACAGCTGCCCCTCCGCTGGCCTGTAGGTGTGGCTGGATGGAAAGCTTCCGGCAGGCTGCCTCTGCGCTGCTCTGGAGACGGGGCAGGATGGATGGCTGTCTGCAGGTTGGACCAGGAGCCCTCACTGTCGGACCCGCTTACCCCAGCACTGTGGGCCTGCACACTGCAGATGAAAGAACACAACTTACTCGCGGTCGTTCGGAAATTCAGAGTGGTCGGAGCGTCGTCGTTTGAAACTTAAAGGAGTAGTTCACTCAAAACATGACTTATTTTCTATCAACTACACACCCCATGAAGCATTGAATTCAAGCCAATAAATGCTAATGTATCCGGGCAGGAGACTCAAAGGAGACGAGTCTCTTTGAGTCTCCTACCACAAATACACCCATCATCAAATTATTGGCTCAGGAATGCGACAAAAACTAAACAATCTCCATGAATTCAAGGATTCATGGGGTGTGTAATTAATAGAAAATACGTTTTTTGGGGTGAACCATCCCTTTAAGAGCATTGTGCAGAGCACAATGCACAATGTGTTCAATGTGTACAGTCAGTGAATCAGTTGCCAGGAGACATCTACCAGCTGCTTCCAATCAAAAAGCAATTAAGAATGTTAATGAGGAACTCCCTGCCACCTCACAAGCTATGATAGAACTTCCACAGTAGTATGTGAGGTAACTTGGGCAGCCCAAGCTAACTTACACAACAGGCATTGTGGTTACACCTGCTAGTTGGTATAGGCGTACATATTTACTTGTAACTAAGCTGTGTAAAAACTACCTTATGTGACACAACCCATTTTAATTTGGTAATTCAGCAAGACTCAACTTAGTAACTAGGCTAAGTTTGAAATATGGCCAGCTGGCGCAATAAACCTCTCACGTTGACATGATACAGCACAAGATGATATACAATAAAAATCAGTAGTTTCATTTTTCTACCCGTCAGTGAGTAGTTGTGGCTGGTATGGTCCTGAACCAGGTTGACTCAAATAAGTGCTTCCAAATCCACTGTCTGTCTCTGCTGGGCTCAGGTCCCTCTGCATTCCGAAAACAGACAAACATCAGTCCATTGAGATGCATTTAGGCAGTGGTGGAAAAAGGTACTCAGATGTTTTACTTAAGTATCAATACTGCAATGTAGAAACACTGTTACAAAGTAAAATAGCAGATCTACAAGCTATCAACCTATCGCATCGTGACGTCGCATCGCAAGCTTGTAGATCGGCTATTCTCAAATAGCCAAAGTTTAAATAGGGCTGAATGTATGTTTTGAAATAATAATATCCACAAAGTAACTAGTAACTAACATTTTCAAATAATTGCAGTGGAGTAAAAGTACAATATTTGTCTCTGAAATGTAGTGGAGTAGAAGTAAAAGGATAGAAAATTTAAAATATTCCAGGAAAGTAAAAGTACCTCAAAATTGAGTACATGTTACTTTACACCACTGCATTTAGGCAGTGGATATTCAGCCAACATTGGTAAAGGGGAAGCACCACGCTGTCGGGCGTGGTGAACTTGAAATTGATTGAATACTTTATTAACAGTTTGCGAAAAGTAACACAAAAATGACTAAATATGCTCCGCCGTAGACGATGTTGCGTGCTGAAAATAGCCGACCTAATTAACAATACCAACACAATGAACCGTGTTTTTTTTTTCCCACACTGACACTGATCGAAAGTGAATAAACTAGCCTTTACAAAGCAATCTAAACAATGATGTTATACAATACCGCAGGAACACTGAAAAGGTGTTGCATAACAAGGATCAGATTCACACCAACTCATACAGTAATTGGGGTCCAAGTAGGCCAGCTAATGAAACTACTACTACATACTGTACGTACTGTATGTATACACTGTGGCTGACCTGCAGTGGTGGAAAAAGTACTCACATTTCTTACTTAAGTATAAGTATCAATACTGCATTGTAGAAATATACTCTGTTGCAAGTACAATTCCGGAATTCAAAATTTACTTGAGTAAAAGCATAAAAGTATTCATGGTATCAAAATGTACTTAAAGTACCAAAAGTAAAAGTACTAAAATGTTTGAAAATAGCAGATCTACAAGCTCACAACGTGTCGCATCGCGATGCGTTGTGAGCTTGTAGGTCGGCTATTTTCAAATAGCCTATGTATAAAATAGGGCTAAAGTGGTTAATGTATGTTTTATAATATAATAATTTATATCTGAAAAGTAACGAGTAACTAAAGTTTTCAAATAATTGTAGTGGAGTAAAAGTACAATATTTGTCTCTGTTTGAGATGTAGTGGAGTAGCAGTAGAAGTATTGAAAATAGGAAATACTCCAGTAAAGTAAAAGTACCTCAAAATTTTACTTAAGTACAGTACTTGAGTAAATGCACTTAGTTACTTTACACCACTGCTGACCTGTGATATGGACGCAGTGGTCAGAGTAGGTTCTGAGAGGCTGTGGGTTTTCAAAGCATCAGAGGAATAGGAGAGAGCCACTGCCAGACTCAGACTGGCACCCAGATCACATTCACTGTCCGGGCTCAGGAGGACACCGCTGCACTGGGTGCTAATACTGCAACAAACAAACAAACAAACATCAACAACGTCATGTTCTGAAAATAAATTGTGATCTAATGCAACATAGTCAATCAATCAATCAATTCAAATAAGGAACCTCCTAACATGTTTACTTTGGACTATATTCAGGAAAGCCTTTTTTCCCGCTCGATTTTGACGCGGCACCTAACCTACAGAAAATTTAAGTATGCCATATTCACTCCATGTACATATGACTATGCAAACATTGATTCAAGCATTTATTAAGAGCTGCTCTTGAGTGTGCTGCTGTTAACAGTGAATAGACAGTCATTCAACGGCATTGCAAGACACAGCTCCATCCCTGCAGTATGACAATGTTGTTTTCCAGACTGACTGCGGCACCCATCTATACTGTATCTCATTTACTTACACCGTGGCAGGATTACAAGACAGATTAGTCTGCACTGGCTCTGCATTATTCACTGGTGATCCAAAACCAGCCCAGACGCAGAGGTTAAGCAGCACAGACAGAAACAAGAGGTTAAGAGTTAAGTCATGGCCCTGTACTCTTCGATACCATAACACTGACCTTTCAGGGGTCCACCGCCTGTCTGTCGAGGGTGACTTCGATCCAGTCAAATATGATAAGATGTCATCTTCGTTGAATATTCCCTCGGTCAGGACGGAGCTCCTCCCTTCTTCCTCATCCTTGTCATCCTCACCTATACTGAGGTCCGGTCCCTCTACAGAATCTTCTACATGTCTGAGTAAGAAAGAAGACAGACACATACTGACACAGACCGTTCACTGTTGTCCCCTGAGGAATCTGACACCAACACTGTACCTGAAACACGACCCGCCCTCAGGAAGGGCTAGGGAACGTGGCCTGTCATTCGACCACGTAAACAGACACACGCGGCAAGCAAGCAAGTACAAGTGCGTGTGTCACGCACGCATTAAGAACTTAAGCTCGATTTCCAATGTGAGGCATTGTGAGCTTGTATATCTGCTATTTTTGCTGTTTTTACATTTCTCACCTATAATGACATGCCCAAAATAGCCTGGGGCCCTGGATGAGATGCTGTCGTCCTGCTTCTCATCCTCTTCAAATGATAAAACAAATAACAAATGGTGCATTTATATGGCACCTTTATCCAAAGCGCTTCACAGTGGCCATTACATTCACCTCACCCAAGTGTCGCTCTGAGAACCATCTAATTCCCAACCAGCCGATCCACCTCCTGAGCCACTGCCACCTTCCCTGATGGGGTCCAGGGCATCCACAACCCGATGACAATCTGTAGTGTCATCAAGGCTTGGACCCTGGAATTGTCCAGGGTGGGGCTGGACAGGCCTCTTTCCCCCACTGCTCGAGCTAGGTCAGCGCGTTGTACTCCCAGTAGGCATTGTGGTGCTCTGCCTGCTGTTTGTCGCCGGCCAGGGTGGGTTGCTGTTCTGTCTCGGAGGCCAGCCCAGCTCCTCTGAGGTTAATGCTGAAGGTGCCTCTGTTGTGCTGGGGAGCCCTGGAGTGTCTGCTGGCCTCCCCATGGTTGCCTTGCTCACTGGCAGGTCTTGACTCGTGCTGAAGCAGAGCCTGGCTCTCAGCGTGCCGCTGCTCCATCACCATTGTCCTGAAGAGCTGCCAGTCTCCAAAGTTCATCTTCATCTCTTTCTTCAGTTCTTCCAGGTTGCACTGGGACAGCACTCTGCCATTCACATTGGCCTTCTTGATAGTGGACATGTACCGAGGCAGCATGTTAGGATCGATGCCATCCAGCTGTTTGAGATGCTCACAAACGGCATCCGAGTTCAGAGAGCAGAGTAGTCCTACCGGGGCCCCAGAGCCAAAGACAAGTCCACTGGTGTTGTCCTTAGGGTGGCCCTGTGGTTTAATGTAGGGAGGGGAGTTGGGTGAAGGGACATGGTGGGAGTAATGCCTTGGCAGGTGATAGACATGTTCGGGGAAATAAGGCTGGTTGTAGAAGGGGTGCTGAGTGCCCGTCATGCCACTGAAGTTGGTGCTGTGCAGCTGGGGGGCCAGCGTGCCGGCAAAGGAGCCTGTTGGTGAGCAGGCAGCAGAGTTCTGACGATAAACCAATGGGGAGCGAGACACATTGTCCTGTAGGGGCTGCATGGGATAGGGCATTCCTCCTGTGTTGATCTGCTCCCTGGCCGCACGCACGTCTGCAATTATCTCCCTGAGTTTGGGGTCCAGGTTAACGGTGCAGGGAAGGAACATCTCCACGTCCCGGGCAGTGAGGACAGGTGTCCTGGAGGACAGGAACACTTCAAAGCTTCGGTGGTCGCCATCGATCTCCAGCAAGGGCTCCACTTCCTTGGTGGTAGGGATGTTCTTGGAAATTCTCTCATAGATAGTCTTCAGTGTGACCTGGTCAGACACTCCATTGGTCTCCTCCAGGAATAGGATGAGCCATGATGTCCTGTAGGGCCACTCTTCTGTCAGGTTGATCCATAACGCCAGGCAGTCCCAGTTAAAGATGATCCGATTGGCTCGCAGCAGACGTCCGGTGACAGAGATGATGCTGAGTAGCCTCCTCATCTTCTGGGGGCTGATGTCACTGAACCAGTCGTCAGTGACCAACAGCTTGGTCAGGTCAAAGGACATCTGCCTGGTGATGTGACGCTGCCGGCGTGTGTCCTTGCAGTGGATGAGGTCTCCGTTGGAGGGGGCTGCCGTGCAGAGCTTCTTGGCCATGCTAAGGCCGCGGGTGTCGATGAAGATGGGAAGGTGGACAAAGGTCCTCATGTAGTCGTGGCCGTTGATTTTGGAGTCCCTCAGCACGCTGTTGAGGTTCTGGTTGATGGCCTTGATGATGATGTGGGGGTCACTGGCAAAGATGGAGATGAAGGGACCTTTGGAAAACAACACCCTCAGCGTGTCCAGCATCTGTAGCACTCGGTCTGGTTCACATGTGTCCAGGCCGTCGATGATGACCGCCATACGCGTCTGGTTCTGGGTGAAACTATCAATGGTCTTGGCCATTTTTGAAATCAGCTCAACCTCATGCTTCAGTACCTTCATGAATCCTTCGCTCTTGAGTTTGTGCAAGTTATTGGCAGCGCTGTGTAGACGTTTCCTCTGGGAGTTGAGGACAGAGTATGCTATCCGCCACCAGGTCCTGCAGTTGAGCAACAGAGCCAGGCCCACCACGATGGCCATGGCTACTAGCATTACATTTACAGTCTGGTTCTCTGGATTCACCTTGAAGATAGCCAGCAAGGCCACTCCAGTGATGAGGCAGCCCAAGGTCACTGCAAACAGCACAAAGGATGGAACACAACATGTCTTCTTCCATTTGTTACCTTGGATCTCGTCGTTCTTGACAACCCTGAAGAGCCTGGTGGCCATGAAGCCAAACTCCCTCTCACAGGCGTCTGAGAGGGTGGCGATCAATTCTGCCATGGAGGTGTCCCCTCCCATGCTGGACAAGCGGTTGTAGTCTGTGAACAGGAACCTGACAGGTAGGGCGCGGGTGGTCTGTTCAGGCAGCTCAGGGGGATTGACAAACATGAGTTTGAGTAACAGTTCCAGGTAGCCCACCTGGCGGGCCAGACAGGTGCTTATGACCCGGGCCCAGTTCCAGCTCTGACCCTCATGACGGCTTCCAAAGTACACCAGCACAAGGAAGATGTAGAGCAGTGTCAGGAGACTCAGTGAGACAGTGATGGCCAGAGAGGGGTCCATGGTGAAGTTCAGCACCAGTGCCACAGAGCCGCACAGCAGCAGTGTGAGGAATACCACAAGCCAGGAGAACGGGAGCAATGGTTGGATCTGCTGCACCGCAAACGTCTTCATCTCATCCTCCAGTTTCTGCAGCAGGAAGGACTTGCCACTGCCCCACTGGGCATACAGACCCACACAGATGGGGGGCTGCATGGTGGGCTCACTCAGGATGTCTGCCAGGGCACTACTATACAGGTCATAATCCAACATGTCCCTATCTGACTCAGAGGGAGACAGGTGCTTGGCTCCGAATATCTGTGTGAGGATGCTCCTCTGGTGGCTGCAGTCGATGTTGTACGGTGTCTCTCCAGCCTTGTTGGGAAGGTACAGCAGGCGGCCATCATTGGGGTTCCTCAGGAGCAGCTCAGCCAGCTTGCAGCTTCCACGGATGGCGATGTGGAGGGCAGTGTCTCCTTTCTTGTCCACAGCAGACACCTTGGCTCCTTTATCCAGCAGCAGCTCCACTACCTCTATGTTCTTCATCTTGGTGGCTTTGATAAGAGGCGTCTCTCCATCCTTGGTGCAACTCTCGGTGTCTGGGTTGCACTGCAGGATGTCCCTCACCATGGTTGCGTTTCCTTTCTCAGCAGCCCAGAAGAGGGCAGTCTTTCCATCCTGGTCTCTGACGTTAATATCGGCATATTTGTTCAACAGGGCTCGGACTATCTCCACATGACCTTTCCTCACTGCTACGATCAGCCCCGTGTCCCCACTTCTGTCAGGGATGTTGATGTAGGTGCCAGCGTCCAGCAGGTCCAGGACGATCTCAATGTGTCCCTCCTTGGCAGCAATAGCCAGTGCTGTACTTCCATCCTTGTCTGTGATGTTGACATTGGGGTTGATCTTCAGCAGCTCCTTGACCACCTCGGTGAAGCCGCCCTTCACCGCCATGATCAGGGCAGTCATCGAATTCGCTCCTACCTGGTCCACGTAGGCTCCGTTGGCCAATAGGTGCGTGACGCTGTCGTAATGGCCCTTCCTGGCCGCCCAGATCAATGGAGTGGTACCATACTTATCCGAGCAGTTGACCTTGGCCCCGTGCTGCAGCAGGAGGTGGACAATCTTGCTGTGGCCTCGACCGGCCGCCCAGATAATGGGGTAGACATTGTGTTGACCAAAGATATTGGGGTTGGCTCCTCTCTCCAATAGCAGCTGCACCACGGCTATATGACCCTTATAGGCTGCCCACATGAGAGCACTCCACCCTCCCATGTCTCTGTGTTCCAGGTTGGCATTGTTGTCCAGCAGTTCCTTCACCACCTCCATGTGTCCTTCCTTGGCTGCTGAGAGCAGCGCCGTCCAGCAGTCCACATCATCCAGGTTAGTGTTGGCACCCCTCCCAATAAGCTCCTGGACGGTCTCCAGTTGGCCCTGCTCTGCCGCTACCATCAGCCGAGTCTGTCCATTGTCGCTCCTGCTGTCCACCGCTTTGTTGTACACTTCCAGGTGGGCTCTCACAGCGGTCAGAGAGGTCATCTTCAGGGAGGGCGTCTTCAGAGAGGTGGGTGGCTGCTTGCTAACCAGCTGCATACCACTTTTTAAAGTGCAGAGATATTCACTGAAGTCCTCCACCTATCCAGGCTGGACCACTTGACGCCGCTCAATATTTCAATTCCAGTTCAGGGAAAAATACTTCCACAACTTTGAACGGCCGTCAAAGTTACCTTCTGTATTTACTGTATACCCTGCCCCGAGCTGCTCTTACACAGCCCTAAATCGGTGTTTTTAGGCCACGGCTTCTGTTGTGTCTGATGTCACATGCCCATATATGGAGATCCACAATGTCAGTGCAAATCGGCATTGATAGTAATGGGCAGTGTGTTCGTTAGGGCCAATCCAGTACTAGTCACGTAGGGCCACGTAGAGCCAGTACTAGTCACGTACCAGTGACTAGTACTACTGGTGGTATTGCTACGTAAGCTGACCAGAAATAAACACATTGTACAATGCAATATGACAGTGTGTCAAGTTAGTGACCTCGAATCGAATGGGTCACCATCATCAACAATAGGCCCCCCAGAGAGATTTGGCAGAGCCACTATTGGTTGTTAGGCACACAGTTTCTGTTGTGTGTGCTGTCAGCAGAGCAGAGTGCCACATTTCGTGTGCACACTGCCAGTACGCAACAAAAGTACCTCCGTTATTTTGTTCCCCACATATTTACTTATCTCTTACACAATTACTAATATTTACTCTTAAATATATTCAACCCTAAACCCTTTCATTTAACATACATTTTATAATGATTTGAAACCTTGCCCATACATTATAGACATGTCATAGACATAATCATAGATAACTCATAAATGACACATCAAGTCCCATATAATGTATACATTTTTTTGTGTTTTTTAGACTTAATATTAAGTAAGATGTTTCTGTTTTGATACAATATAACAAGCACATCAGCAGTGGTTGGAGGGGATCTCCCTACCCTTCCATTGAGAAATGTACACCAATTCAGCAAACACTCTTAATCCAGAGCGATTTACAATAAGCAAGGAAAACTCGAATACATCAGAGTGTACCATGGTCAACTGGACAAATTGTGTCCTTTCTGTAGTTTGTAAGCTTCAGAGAGCATCAAATTCATATAAATGTACCTAGAGTTGTACTTTCAACACCAATATCCTCTACCATTCCCAGAGCAACTGCTCTGAAATGCAGGTGTCACACCTTGGTGTCAAGGTAAGACGCCTAATGGTTGACAATGTCAATAAGTAGTTGTCATTGTTCGGACAATGATATGTCCGAACTACAATAAACATCTCTCCGAGAGGAGAAGGAGACAACCATAAAACGTACGGATTGTGGCTTTAATTAAACTAAAAAGACAAAGATCAGTGTATTACCGTGGGTGGCTGCTACTCTGGCCAGCGCTGTTGGCCACAGAATCTGTGGTTATGACCTCACTGCTTTGCTCTGATTCGTCTCCTCCCAGGTCCTCCCTGGTCTCTGCGTCGTCCTCTTCCTCTCCACCACTCTCCTTCCTCTTCCTCACCATCTCATAACCCAGAGTGGAAAAACATGTGCTTGAACCCTGGAACATGAGAGCCAGATAATTTGCGGTCATCTCACACCCACTCACACAGACGCACGCACGCACGCCACACACACACACACACACACACACACACACACACACACACACACACACACACACACACACACACACACACACACACACACACACACACACACACACACACACACACACACACACACACACACACACACACACACACACACACACACAGGAAGCAGGGCAGGGATGCAGTTACAAATTGGGAGCTTCTTTTGGACAAAAGCAAGTTGCGCGTTACAGACTCGCACATTCACTTCTTGGAGCAAATGCATGTCAACTGCAGTCAAAGCCATGCTTTTTAACTCGGGATATATAGGCTATTGATTCAGACGGTGGGGTGAATCACTTTTTCTTTAACTACTTAACCCCAAGCAATATACTGTACTTAGTTGACTGACTATAATTGGTGTGCTCCTTTTTTCCCTCTACTCCAAATTTCTTTGCCGAAAATAGCCAATCTACAAGCTCACGACGCAACACAAATTGCAACGTGTTGTGAGCTTGTAGACTGACCTATTTTCGCTGAATGTTTGCCCCAGAATAGGGGCACTGGGGTTCATGTGGTTCAGTGGTTGAGTCAGGGATGACAACAAACATGCAGTAGTTGTGGATAAGAATGTATGGATAAGAAACATAAAGAGGAAATGAAAGAGGCGCACTCGGGTGGCGCAGGGGTAAAGTTCCTGCCCACAACTGCGGAAATTAGGGGTTTGAATCTTCTGTGGAGAATTTGGCTTGGCCAGGAGTCCCAACAAACATAATTGACCGTGTTGGTTGGTGGGAGGGAAGACAGACAGACAGACAGGGAGGTTATTTCTTGTCGCTGCACTAGCAACTACAGGTTGGTCAAAGGTGCAGCAGGGGCGTTGAACACTGTGAGGAATAGTGTGTTCCTCCACACATGCTACATTCTCCCAGTGAAGCTCCTCACTGGCAGGTGAAAAGAAATGGCAGGACATGGGTATCAGAGGAGGCAAGTGGTTTCAATACCATCCTCAGGACCAATCAGCCTGAGACCAACCAGAAGGGGTCAGCACTACAGTACTAGTGACAAAATTACAAGTGTGTGACATACAGTAATCTGGGAATTGGCATAACAACTAAATTGGGGGTAAGAATTGGCAAAAAATATGTTGAGAAGGAAGAAAGGGCACTTTTTTCTTAATATTTTTGGGGCTTTTTCTGCCTTTATTGATAGTTCACAGTGAAGAGAGACAGGAAACAGGGAGAAATAATCGGGGAGTGACATGCAGCAAAGGTCCATCGGGCTCAGGAATCAAACCCGGGAATCGCTGCCAGGCATCAGAGCCCATGCGGTACACGCCTTAACCACTCGGCTAGCGGCGGTCCAAGAAAGGGCACTTTAATGAAAGGGCAGATCATCAGAGATCTCTGCCTACTGATGTGTCTAGGGAATCGTAGGTAGAGTCTAGATCTCTGATTGTCTGCCAACTTGAGACAAATGAAAGAGAGAGTAGGAGTGAGTGATTGAGTGGGTGAGTGAGTGAGTGAGTGAGTGAGTGAGTGAGTGAGTGAGTGAGTGAGTGAGTGAGTGAGTGAGTGAGTGAGTGAGTGAGCGAGCGAGCGAGCAAGCGAGTGAGTGAGCGAATGAGTGAGTTACCTCATGCTGGGTTGGTGTAAGGGAGGGTGTGATTAGGAAGGGAGGGCCTGGCTCCGCGTTCAGTGACAGGGGTGTGGATGGGGTGGATGAGTGGGGAGGGGACAGTTGCTCACACAGATTCCTGTCTATGACCTCCTTTAAGTCTTCCAGGTGCATCCCTAGCCTGAAAATATCCCCCTCTACAAGCCTGCACAGCAAACACACATCCATACATAAAGACACACACCCGACATGAGAACGCGTGCACGTACTGTACGCACAAGCCTAACCTAAAAGGACACGTGCATGCACACACGCACTGCCCGAAAAAAATGTTTTTCATGTGAATGAAATATTTATAATAATCTAGTCCTCTTTAGTTGTATTGGGGTATTTGTCACTGTACATGTGCACTATAGTACTTGAAATGTGTCCTCTGCATTTAACCCATCCTATTGTAACTGTTAGGAGCTGTGGGCACTATTAACACAGTGCCCGGGGAGCAGTTAAGGTTTAAGTGTCTTGCTCAGGGACGATTCAACATAGACTGGGGAAGACCAGGGGGTGAACCGGTGACCTTCTGATTACCAGACAGCCTCTCTACCCACTCAGCATACGTAGCATTAAAAACACTGCATTCTAAACAGGTTAAACAGACAACTGAAACAAACGAATCACACAATGAGGGGACTTGAAACAGTTCAAGTGAAGTCTGACCTGTCAGGGTCAAAGGTGCCAGTGTTTCTGGATAGGCCCATGTAATTCTGCATCTCCAGAGCTCTGTGCTCCTCCTTCTTACTGAGGTAGTTCCTCTGCAACTGGTCCTGGGCCTCCATCATACTCCGCAACATCTGCACACACACATCCACAGATAGTACAGTACACAGACAGATGTTGAGAAATATGTAATAATAACATACCAAGGTCAGCGCAGTGAGCGCACTAGGGAAGCATGCTGTAAAATCAATGCGTGCTTATTTGCTAAATTACTCAAGTATATACTTTAAGAATTAGTACTTGCCATTTGCTGCTCTGCGATGCTGAGTGACATGCTGCTGAGACACAGTTTGAATTCTTTCACCTGAATGGAAGGTTTATGTTTAAAAAGACTTCAGTAACCAGCTTATGGAACTACATAACTAGCTTATCAACATATTTCATGTGTTAACAACCTTGCTTCACTATTTTGAGCATGTCATGGTAGGCACATCTTTTAAAATGTACAAACTTTGTCAGAAACATATTCAACATTTTCCCCCCAAAATGTTTGATAGCTAATATAGCTGATCTGATCTACAAGCTCACAATGCGATGCCTTGTGAGCTTTTGGATCGGCAATTTTTGCATGCACAGTCCATCATACGGAGAAGTATGGTTAAGCACGACCTTCTGCATGAAGTGGCTGATGAAGTCTCTTAGCTCATCAGTCAATCTTTCTCCATCGCTGGGACTCTGGGGTTTGAGCTGGGTGGAAGACATTGCATTCAGTTGCTCACTGTTTCTCTGGTGGGTAGCCTTCTCAATGAAGTTGGCTGTAAAAAAAACACCATGTAACTGACTGAAAGGATTTAAGTGGATGAGTGTAATCTCTCAGTAAATGTAATGAATGCTCAAACAGAGCATAATGTGTTGACCTTGGGAGGAGGACAAAGAAATAGACAAGGGAATTATCAATTCCACCGTTATTTGTTGCATGAAATGATGTGTAATGTAAAACTGAAAATGGTCCCAGACTGTTTAATGTGATCATAATTTTTCAATGAAACTCATGTAAAGTGTTCCACAAGGAGCTCTGCTGATATATTTGTGGAACAAGAACTGTGTCATTTGACCCCATTCGTCACCAAGGTAACCAAGAGCCCTTTGCTTCTGTGTAATTTGTTAGTGAGGCAGAGACGGGACCTGTCATAATATCGAATGACAAAGACCTACCTGTACCTGCAGGAGGAAGGGAAGAAGACATTAATCCAAGATGGCCTCCGTCACCTCGGTTGTCCTGTGGATAACCGCACTCTATCTCAAGGAGAAGGTCTGAGTGGGAGGGAGCCTGAGTCTATAAAAACAGATTCATAAATGATGTCGCTTATAGTTTATTGAGATCTTGTTTGGTAAATTTGGAAATGATCCCTTACTTACTATGGTTCCTAGTCTCATCTGATCAATGAGGTTCTCTGCCTCGGCATACTTAGTCAGTAATTTATCATATTCAGCCTAGAATTGGAAGAACAAACGGTTATAATAAAGCAGACACAAGCCAAGGTCAACAATTTCCACACTACACTTAAACCTTGGGTTGTATACAGGTACCTCGGCATGATATGATGAGTCCAAATATTTTCCAAAATCTTTATCAGTTGCAAACTGTGTTCTGTGATCGAGGAAGTGGAAGTATCGATTCCATTCACTCTCATTGTATGGAGAAACAGGTCTTAAAATCACACTTTTTAGCCAATGTACATTTAGTTATATTACTCTTGACAGAAAATCAATAGGTCACTAATGTTGATGTAATATGTAGCCGAAATAAGTGGAAAGAAATACGTACTAGAAGTCATTTTTATATATTGGCAGATTCCGCATTGTTTGCATTCACATTCGTATGTGCTAAAAGTGTAGTTTTCAGACCTATTTCTCCAGACAATAAGAGTGAATGGAACTATTACTTTTTGCAACAGATTAAGATAGAAGATGGTGGCAATATACTGTATGGACATACTATATCATGGCCAGGTACAGTAGTTACAAAACCCAAGGTTCTACTGAAGTTCAACATTACTTTAACATTACAATGATCAAAGTTAACACTGGTCTGGTACATAAAAGAGGGCAAAAGAGTTCCAGGAGTATCACCTGAAGGTGATCCACAAGTGCTGGCGTGGTAGTGTCTGTCAGTTTGCTCTCGTCTTTTAAGACATAGGGCTTCTCCGAGGGCTGAATTGAATCCTCCAGTACTCTGCTGATCACCTCCAGTATTCCTGGTGACGACTGGGTTCTATACATAATGCTGGGGGGCTGAGCAATGGGTCTGGGTGGACTGCAAGGAGTTTTGGGGATTTTGACCTTAGGGGCAACCTTGGTGAAGTCAGGGAGGGGGTAATGAACTTGACCTTGGCCATACTTCAACTCACTGAAAGACCTGGTCCGCACCAGGTGGACTCTCTGACCTGTATCATCTTCTTTGTCCTGTTCTGTCCTGGATAGCTCGGAACCACCGCTTTCAGTTTCACCGTTTGATGCATTACTGTCAGTGGCAGAAGAGGTGGCATTATTGAACGATCCGTCAACCTCCTGCCTCAAACTTGCTGATATTTCTGAAGTGGTGTTGCTTTCGTCGCCAGCTTTGTGTCCATTTCCTTCACAGACGTCCCTTTCACTGTTACCAATTGTGCTCTCACTTCTTTTGTAAGATGGGTCTGAATCACCTGCATTTCTACGGATGTCCACAGCGGTGCCTCCTCCTAGGGTCCTGCTAAGTAAAGTCTCATCCGCGCTCTCCAGGAGAGACACTTCCGGCATGGTTTCTGCTTCAATCAGCCTGCCCGAGCCCAGCAAGTCCTCCTGTGAGAAGTGACGGAACAGCAGCTGGGTCATGTCTGGTTTTTGGGCTTTATCAGCCGGGCTACTGCATCGAACCTCGGTTGGCACAGATGGTTCTATAACACTGACCTCCACGGGAGAGCAACTTTGTGTGACGTTATGAACGTCTTTACCTGCAGCAGTCAATTCAGGAAGATGAGGAGAACCGGGGCTCGCCTGAGGAGTTTCTCTTCCATCAGAACTGGTGTTTGAGTTCCTCTCCGTGCTGCTGCTGTGGCTCGAGTCAGTGCTACGGAGCTCACCGTCATAGGGCAGGTCCTCTTGATCTTCATCGCTGGTATTTTGCCCCGAGTCCTCGCGGGCCTGGGAAAAGGGTGCGTCATCCATCATTGTGTTGTGTCTCTGGGGGGACACGCGCGTCACACTGCTCTTGGTCTTACCCTCCACCACCCTCTCGCTCGGACTGCTGGCGCTGCTGCAGTCTGACGAGTCCTCTGAAGCTGACAGCTCCTCATTCTCTGCAAGTGAAAGAGAATGTAAACAATGTAATGGGATAATTGCTGTGTGTCACAGACATGTATTTAAACATTAGACCTTCCCATGCAGACATAGACTTGTTTGTCGCTGCATATCTTTGATAGATTGATCTTTTACTGACAAAAAGCCTATCTATAATAAACATATTCTTCTTACATATCTGTCAAAAGGATAAAACACAATAAAGCTTGAGAGCTTATCCATCGTTGTCCTTTGAGTGTGTGTGTAAACTGAGTGAGTGCCCGTGTGTGTGTGTGTGTGTGTGTGTGTGTGTGTGTGTGTGTGTGTGTGTGTGTGTGTGTGTGTGTGTGTGTGTGTGTGTGTGTGTGTGTGTGTGTGTGTGTGTGTGTGTGTGTGTGTGTGTGTGCGTGCGTGCGTGCGTGCGTGCGTGCGTGTGTGTGTGTGTAGGGGTGGTGGGGGGGTGCTACAAATCAACTATTTTATGGTACAAAGCATAACAAAAGCCCAATATTAAGAGATTGTTACAACATCATACGGTTTCTCTGGATGTACACACAGTTCTTTTCACAGTATATGTACTTTACCTGCGCCAGCCTCCAACACCACTAACAACAGCTATAAAGAACTGCTCCCTCCTTGGAATGGATACCGTCGGTATGCACTGCTAGGTCATTGTATAAGGTTGTATACATAGCGCAGAAGGATTTCTCAATCCAGATGAAACGGTCTGATAAAACATCGGATTTGAATGACTGTACTATGTAGCAGGTGGGACTTACCAGCGAGATGGGTGCTGGCCTCAGCGGCACCAGACTCTGCCTGGGACACGTGCACGGCGAAGGATCTCTCCAGATCACTCAGGTGGAAGCTCTCGTCCTCGCTCAGGTCCACAATGATGCTCTGCTGGATGCAGCGCTCCCACAGCACGGCAGAGCGGCGCGAGGAGGACGACCTGTCCTGTTCCTCCACGTCATCCGACGAGGAGTCCTCGCGGTTTCCCTCCATGGACAGATTGGACACTGTCCCTCTGAGACGCGATGTGTGTGTAGTAACTGTCCTTCAGCCTCCTCAGTCCCCTGGCCTGCGTACTGTCTTGCAGCTCCAGTTCATTCCTTAGCAACGCAGGCCTGCGGAACAGACAACACTGGATCAAAAAGTGTTAAGCCTTCAATTATTCAACAATCAAAGCATTGTGCGGGTGTTGGTAGATGCATGATGTGATGTCAGTGTGGTTGTGGTAGGAGTTCACCTGAGAGTTTTGTGCATGGACGTGTGTGTGTGTGTGTGTGTGTGTGTGTGTGTGTGTGTGTGTGTGTGTGTGTGTGTGTGTGTGTGTGTGTGTGTGTGTGTGTGTGTGTGTGTGTGTGTGTGTGTGTGTGTGTGTGTGTGTGTGTGTGTGTGTGTGTGTGTGTGTGTGTGTGTCATCATCACTGCCATGCACATGTGTAGAGTAGACAAACTAGCTCATCTGCATTTCTGGAACTAAGGCATGTGTTCGTGCAGATGATCAGATCATGAACGATACTGTGTGCTGCTATAATTTACTACTGTGCAGATTGGACTTCACTTGACTCTCTTGACTGTCCCCTTAACAATATGTCTCTATTTTCAGATTGTACCTGACATAAGACTAGATTTCATACATGTGAATACTGCTTCCACAACACAGTGTGGATATTTAATATAAGTAAAGTATAACTTACCCTTTGTAATTCACAGCTGCTTCATCATCTTTGCCGCCGGCCTGCGCATAAAATACTTTCAACTTTTCTCTTGTGCCTGATATAACTCTGCATTTACCCCATTCTCTGTGTTACGCTACATAGATACACACGGGTAGGCTTGTGTTCTGTGGCTTATTAATAATGTACAGTGCAACGCTGCGAGTCTGCTGTTGGACCCTGGGCAGTGGGAGGAGCTTGTTGCTGGGTAACCAAGATGAAGCCTCCATCGAGGAAGAGTCACTGACTCTTCTTCAATGGAGGCTTCATCTTGGTTACCCAGCAACAAAGTAAACAATATAAGAACAGTAAGTATGTGACTTTGCAAGGTTTGTCATTTGTTTCTACACAGACATTAGAGTAGAGAACGTAAAAGTGTCTACAAAAACATGTTACCCCCCCCAACTCAGTCAGATTAAACAAGTCTGCATTTGTTGCTCCCAACTGTCAATCATTGTGTTTAATTGCTTTCAGGTGCAGGGAGTAATTCATATCTGCAAAAACCTTACGATAAATCATAGATATGTCAAAATATGCTTTCGATAAATATGCTTTCTATTGGTTATAGGTATTTAACCAATGTATAGACTTTAGGTATATTTGTTGGGTTAGTATTAGTTATGAATGTGGGAGTCCCTATAGCTCGAAGCTATTTCCATCCATATAGTCCCACTGTCTGACTAGATGGATGGAAATAGCTTCGAGCTAAATCCGGCATGTTTAGACTACATGACAATATTCAATTGATTCACTTCTTGTACATGCTATTGAATATTCATTAACGTGCACTGTCTGTCCCTCCCGTTTCCGAAATAAACACACACACACACACACACACACACACACACACACACACACACACACACACACACACACACACACACACACACACACACACACACACACACACACACACACACACACACAGTGACACACTCTGATCTGCTCTCTCGGTAGAAAGGCTGGTGACGTGAGGTTAGATCTGCGCTGCAGAATGACGTGACGTCATGCGCCCCAGCCTATTCAAATCTCTCCGTCCAATGAGCGTTGTGTGGGCGCGGCTATCTTTGAATCCGCTCTTCTGATTGGTCTCCTGGCTTGAAAACATTCACTCACTACTACCTCTACGGCTCTAATCTCCTCCTTCTGGGTCGAAGTTTAGGAAAAAACACTAAAGTTTCATGATGAACCTAAAATGTAAGGATAGTGTAGTATTGTGTGGCTAGAAACACACAATATCATATCATTTAATTATTTGCTGTACAAGTCGTGGAACAATAACAACAACAGGATTAGTTTCCCTAAAAGAAGAAGGAATAAAAGAAGAGAATCCTCCATTGTTCGAACTGGATCGTCTAACGTAAGTTTAGCAACAGCCACCAGCAGCAGCTAGCCTGTTCGGGTGGGTTTACTTTGTATCGGTACGTTAGCCCGTGGGCTACAATGTAGCCACATCCACCCATCCGCCCACTGACTGACGGGTACTGAATGTGACAGTTCACTGAGCTCAGCAAAACAACAGAGCATTTAAATATTAAGACTTTAGAAGAATTGTGACAGATCGATGTCCTCCTCCTGTCAGCAGTGGTGGAAAAAGTACGAGTTCACATTTCTTGCTTAAGTTAATGTATCAATACTGCAATGTAGAAATACTCTGTTACATGACAAAGTCTGGAATTCAAAATTTACTTGAGTATAATTACAAAAGTATTGGCGTCAAAATGTACATAAAGTACCCATTTCACAAGTTTTCAAATGTGTACATTTATTGAAAATAGCAGATTTATTGAAAATAGCAGATCTGCAAGCTCACAATGCATTGTGAGCTTGTAGATCTGCTATTTTCAAATGGCCGAAATATAGGGCTGAAGTCGTTAGTGTGTTTGGTAATAAATTATTACCAATTATTATGATTATTATTACTAATAATAATCAAAATCTACAAAGAACTAGTAACAAAAATTTTCATTATAATTAGTAGTGAAGGAAAAGTACAATGCTTTCCTCTAAGATGTAGTGGAGAAGTAAAAGTATAGAAGATCGGAAATACCTAAAGTAAAAGTACCTCAAAACTACAGTACAGTACTTGAGTAAATGTACTTAGTTACGTTCCACCACTGTCTGTCAGTACACTAAATAGTTCAGGATGAAATTGTGATGCAATCATAGAGATCTCTTATTGTCTTATTATAATGTCTGCATGGTGTTTTGCTTGGTAGTTGAGCTTGATGCAGGTTGATTAATATCAGGTAACTAAGTTCCCATTACTTGCTGCATATAGATGTATAAGCTAAGGACATGTTATAGCAGTGATTCTCAACCTACAGTATTACTTCAAGGACCCACAATTTCTTTAAAAATCTCTGGGACCCTAATCTAAGAACATTTTTGTATTGTTAGAAATGATTAGGTATGATCTGGTCTGTAATTTGGTCCAGAATTCATTTTCTGTCTGTGTACTGTAGGTACAGAGATAGAGATATCACGAGAACTCTGATCATATCGGCCATTCTTGTATATTCTCTGATTGTATTTGGCATTTGTTTGTAATAATGGTGAAGATGAACTATCAATCGTTTAGCTGGGGCCCTCATGGAACCCTCCAATGACCCCTGAGCTGGGGGGGGGGGGGGGGGGTTGTGAAACACTGTATTAGACTGTAATGCATTTAAGTGTGCACTTATTATTATTTGAATGGAAGCCAAGTAATGCAACTTAGGTTTCAAGTTATAATCAAAGCATTGTGTGATGCATGTTATAGATAATGTTACTTTTCGTTTGAACCGGCCAAATACCGGCAAACGTACTTCGTGGCCAATAAAAGAGATTGTGCTTCTGATTGCAGGTTACCAAGATTCCCCGTCCCTGTACAGAAGAGTTACCGGTCAGTATTTTTGGGACAGCGTCAGCTGCTGCTTTTGTTTTTGATGAGGGGCTGCTGCTGCTGCTTTCTGTCCTAATGCTGGTTGGTGTTTTCCATGTTTGCTCTCGGAGGCTGCAGTCAGTCACTATATAATACATCAATGGGCTATAAATACAATAGCGAATGGACCGCATCCACTGTGTGTGTTTAAGGTGACATCATGCCCTGTTTGTCAATGAAGTAGCCACTCATTACCTCCCACAGAGCTATCTTTAAAAGACAGCGCCTTAGTTGGTGGGGCGTGCCGGTACCTAACCACATAATCTCAGTGTCCCGATGTGATTCCGGATTGAGAACTGCCCGTGTTGCACATTCTTCTCCTTCTCTGCCCTCAGTTTACCATATTACTACTAGCAATAAGTGCCTTTAAAGCAGTGGTTCTCAAAGTGGGGTCCGGGGACCCCCAGGGGTCCTTGAGGTGGCTCCAGAGGGTCCCCAGCTAAATTATTTGTAGGAGCGTATCAAAGTAAAGAAAGTGCCACACACTCATAGCCACGATGCAGGATTTATTTAAAGAAATACCCAACGTTTCGAACTGGAAAGGTCTTCTTTAAGGGATCTTACGGGTCCATTTGGTTCCATTTGTACACTCTCCGAGTTATGAGGGGTCCGTGGCATAGTGCATTGTAAACTGGGGGTCCTCAAAATGAAAAATAATCACTGCTTTAAAGACAGCACTTAGTTTCCTTCACATTGGCCTTAGTCATGGATCACTTATCCTTTTAAACCACTTCTTCATACATACTGGAGGGCTGTCGTGCACAGCACACACACACACACCCATTTGGCACACAATACTGGAAAAGGCTGCATGAACACTGGCAGACGTTGATTGTTAATTATAAACATATGCAGGGAACATGTAGTGCACAGGCTCCCAAAGCCTTGGGCTGTACTTTGGATCATGACAGTTCACATTCACCTAGCAGCAGCAGCAGGAGTAACAGGCTGAACCAAAAAAAAAAGCTTTAAATAACATGTTTTATTTCTAGAAGAATTTGAGAAAAGTAGGGCTATGGCGTTCCAAGGCTTGTGAAGAATTAATCGAAGGTGCTCTTTGGCTCAAAAGGAGATAAAACTGCTTGAGCTTAAAAAAAAAGCTTTAATGTGTCAGGCTTAGTTCATAACTGAACAAGTTAGAAGTAATTGCCAATGCGAATATGTTTCGGCCCAAAAGTGGCCTTCATCAGGGCAGACAAGAGTCTGCACTTATCATTCTTTTCTGTTTTTGTTTCGATGTTTAATTTCTAGTTTTAGTTAACCGCTTTCAACCTGGTATTGGGCATGTTATTATAGGCTAAAAATGAGATTGTCAAACAAAAGAAAAAAGTAGACGTACAAGCTAAACACGCCGCACAGCAACTTGTTGCAACACATACAATAGGTATATGGAGGAGTATAACCAGGGCGGGAAACCAGAAAACAAGCTTTTCATCGACCAGTGAGTGAGCCACAGTGGCCGATAGATTCCATAGATTTGTTTTTGGTTACATAATACATTACAAGATGGCTGAGTGACAGCCAGTATTGACTAGCATTTGGCTGGTGGTTGCAGTTGATTTGCAATCATGACTAATGACTGAATGTCAGAGGTTGATAATGAAACCTCTGAAACAGACTCAGTGAAAAGTTACTATCAGAAAAGTGTCTGTCAGACTCTAGTGTTGGCCATATTCAGCACTTTGATTATGGTGTATTTAGTGCTTGACCTGGTCTATTACCCCATTCAATCCGGGAACGCATCTGTGTCATTTTAAGATTTCTTTGGCTATTCAAAAATAAAAATAGCAGATCTACAAGCTCAGAGCGCTGCATGAAAAATCTTGACATTTCGTGCAAATCTTTGAATACATATATTTTTTTAAAGCGAACATTTGTAATGCAAATCTTTGCTTCAGGGGGGGGTCCCTGGAACAAAATATTTTGAGATGGGGGTCTGCGGCCAAATACATATATATCTAAAAATGTTTTCTAAATCCTAACAGTATGTTGCTATATCAGTGGTGCTCCAACTTTTCCATGTCAAAGACCAGGATGACATGTATTTGGCCGCGGACCACCATCTCAAAATGTGTTGTTCCAGGGACCCCCTAGAAGCACAGATCGGAGTTAAAAATGTTCGCTTTAGTTTAAAACATAGCCTATACTGTGTATATATATTCAAAGATTTGCACACATTTTCCACGATTTTTCTAAAAAATAGCAGATCTACAAGCTCATAGCGTGGCATGAGCTTGTAGATCTGCTATTTTTTAATAGCCAAAGAAATCCTAAAATGACACAGATGCTTTCCCGGTCTTAATAGATTAAAGACACAATCACACTACCCTGTAGGTGCTTTTCCTGCATTCTGTTACATCAAGCAGAATACATTAGAAACAAGTGCTGTTACTGTAGGCCAGATTTTTTCACAAGTCCTCCTCACAATGGAATTACAGGATTTTAGGTTAAAAATCAACAAAATCCCCTATTAATCTCAGAGGAATGTCCAAGAAAGAAGGCAACCACAAGGCCTATTCAGTGGTCTGTATTTTTGCCAAAATGAGAATATGATGTTCCAGCCGTGGGATGCTCCGTAGTGCAGTGGTTCTCAAACTTTTTCATGCCAAGGACCCCCAAAATGATATGTATTTGGCCGCGGACCCCCATCTACCAATATTTTGTTCCAGGGACCCCCCAGAAGCAAAGATTTGAGTTAAGAAAGTTCGATTTAAAAAATAAATATTCAAAGATTTGCACACATTTTCACGATTTAAAAAAAAATAGCAGATCTACAAGCTCATAGCGCGGCACTCGGTGCCGCGCTATGAGCTTGTATATCTGCTATTTTTGAATAGCCAAAGTATAAAAAGGTCATAATTATTCTGATGCTATATTTACACATTTTTCTGGGTACCCCCTGGAACACCCTCCTCGAGTACCCCTGGGGGTCCCCGGACCCCACTTTGAGAACCAATGCCGTAGTGCAACTATTATTGTTTTCTAGCAATAAACACTAGTCATCGAGTTCAGCCGTCGGTAGTTGCATAACGTACCAGGGTTATTCTCACAAGGCTGCATAAACAGTATATTAATTCAACATTGACCTTTTGGTAATGTGACTTCTTATGAGAAAGACGCGCCTGATCGGTTTTCTGCCTTGTAAATCAGAAGCTCACGGTGATTGTTAAGTAGAACAACGTCTGCCTTCATGAAGAGTCCTAGAACGGGCATGCTGATCTGATATCAACTTGACGTCTCTTGCTCAAGCTGATATGGTGATGATGTGACCTTCATCACTAATTCTAGATTAATACTCCTATTCCTGGAAGAATGACATACTCCCCCCTGAGGCCGGCGTCATGCCTGTGAAAAGCTTAATACACACACAGTGGCACCACTGACTGCAACCAACCACAGATGTGTGTTGTTTTCTAACTGTGGGCTGGGTGCAAAATCTAAGCAAAACAATTGTAAAACCCACGTTGGCTGCTATGTGAGCGGCTGGGGTTTATTATATGCATATTTCTTGATTGAGGGCATGATAATGGTGATTCAAAAATCTAAATGCTTAATCTTGTAATCTATCCTGCATTGAAATGTCTTCAATTTCGTAGAACTTGAATGTATTTATTTAGAATAAATAAATAAACAGGAATTAGAGTAGTTGTGGTGGCCTCCCCTAGAGCTACATTGTTTATTCATTAGCACCTTCTACTAGCTTGTAGATCTGTTCTTTTTGGCAAGTGACACCACACGTACTACAGACTACGGAATACAGATAGGTTAGGCTTTGGCGAGCAAGTGGGCGTGTTCACTATGAACTCATGTGGGAAAGGGCCAACAGTCGCCTTTGGTCCTTCCATGGTGTCTGAAGGCTATCTTTGCTTATCTCTGTCCCTGGCTTTGCTGGGAAATTTCCCACACACTATTACTCTTATCTGTAAATTCTGCTATGCTCTTCAAAGTGGTGTCTGGACTTCTTCACCTTTTTTTTCCGTCTCTTCTTTAAAATTCAGCAACCTTCTGCCTCATGGATCTTGCGGAATAGACTCTTTTTTTTTTAGGGCTGTCTTTGGCTAAATTAATTGTTAGTCAACATAGGAAATAGGAATTGATTTACCATAGTTTATTTAATCAACAAATCTGTAAACTAGTGTTTGCTGCATACAATCGTGCAGAGACCAGCCTTTTCAGGTTGTTGAGTTGTTGAGAACTGAACATTGTAATGTTCATTTACTGGCTATTAAAGTTATAGACTACTGGCAGTGGCACGATTAAAGGGTTCTAGGTAGAGTTGACAAGAGATGAACATGGAAAAAAAACATAAAAAAGACTAATCATCTAATAGGGGTCACGGGTGCAACAGTTAATGGAACTAATCGAAAATTATAGCTAATCGAAATACCGAAAACAACAGATCTACAAGCTCACCTGTGTCACTCACGATGTGACACGCCGTGAGCTTGTAGATTGGATATCTTTGGTATTTTTGCAGACACCATTGAAGACATTGAAAGTATAAAAAAAAGGGATTAAGTGGTTAGTCAGACTAATTCAGTCGATTATAAAAAATAACCCCCCTAACATCCACAAAATGTGCTTCTCAATTATTCGATTAATACAAAAATGTATTGATTGTTGCAGCCCTACATCTAACAATGTCTTGTTCCACTAATTAATTTAATTGATTAATTGATTAATCTACTTTGAGGGGACAGCCCCAGTAATTCATGCACTCTGGAATAGATCCATCCACCCCCATTCCCTGCATCTCTGCTTGCTACAGATCTACGTACTGTACGTACGTACCGTACATCCCAAAGCATTTAGCTCTCATTTCATCACACCTGTGTGCGCCTGTAATGCGTTGAGCCATTGCCTCTAGAGTCTAGAATAGATTGACAGCTTGCATATGATAGAAACCCCCTCCTCCACTCCCCCATCCTTTTTTTAATTCTTTTTTTTGCATCACCCACCCTCTCACTCCCTGCTTGCCCGGCACGCTGCTGTTTGGTTGGTGGTTGCCATGGCGTCAGCGTGGCCACAACGAGGCTTCACACACAGCATCTTGTGTTCTCTTCACAGAAGGGCCACAGAGAGAGAGAGAGGAGAGCGGCGGGGCAGTGACGCAATCCCCGTAAAGTAAACGAACGCAGCCTGACGCTCCAGTCCGGAGCCCTGCAGCTCTGTGTCCCACAGACACAGTGGAACAAACGCGTTTTTGTTAACTTTTTTTTCTTTTTTCAGCCTTGCTTCTGGGCTGGCACACATTCCTTTTGACTAAAGAAGGACTTTAAAAATAACTACTTTTTTTGTGTTTTCAAACGCAAGCGTTCTTTATACTGGGATTTCCCCTCATATTATGCACTTCAATGGATGACAGTGGCTCATTGGTTAGCATGCGAGCGGAGGAGTCGTCTTATCATGTCCGCTACAGGTAGGCATCTCGTGTCTCAACTAGACTAATAGTATACCTGTATTACTTAATGTATAGGACTGTAGTAGAAGATAGACCAGAACTTTTACACAGTTACCTTTTCATTTAACCACTTAAATTTGTTTTTTTAAATAGCCGATCTATAAGCTCACAACGCGTTGCGATGCAACGCTTTGTGAGCTTGCAGATCGGCTATTTTTGCCATACCACTAAGTATAAAATAGGGCTTAAGTGTTATTAAATGCTTTGGAAGGAAGAATTTCCCTTTACGTTTTTGATGCTTCTCTTGCGTCATCATATTTTCCAGGTTCCCCAGTGTAATTGAGGAAATTACGCTATCGTTTCTGAGTAATCTGAGCTCAGGAATTAAAGTTAAATGACAGGGGTCAGAGTGAGTAAGAGTTCTGTTTTATGACTTCTGTGCATTCGTTGTCTATAACAACAACAGGTGAGTGACTTCAAAACGGTAGCACCGTCTGTCTGCCAACAGGTGTGACCTGGCAAACCGCAAGCAGCCGGCATCAATATTTAACCAAGCCTCTGAAACATTCATTTGACGCCGGCTTTGTTTTAGTTCACACGGGTTCATTCCGTTTCTTTCTCAGTCCTTACCAGTCCCACTTGTATCTGACCTATCCAATTAATCTCCTTTAAAGTGGACCGTCCAGCTCTATAATCTGTGTGGTGTCCCCTGTCCGGTCGGTCCACAGACACACACCGCTCCAGTAATCTCAGGTGACCGCTAACCGGGTCGGGAGGAGAGCTCTCCAAAACAGAGACAAGCAGATTAGCCGATAAAACGCTGACTTGATAGTTCCCTTGAGTTGCCCACTGGCTGGGGGGGGGTTAAGGCTAATATATCATGCAATACACAGCCTTCACCTTAATCTATGATTAGAGGTCTTTAAATACCGGGGGCTTTTTGTATTGCGCAGTTAATTCCCCCCAAAAAACAGATTTGTTGTTACTTGTTAGCGTCATGATAACATCCACACTGAATGTGAATGTTCATTTATTTTTGTACTAATGGGGCAGGAGAAACATCTCTTTTTAATGGTCATTTTAGATGAACGAGTGCCACGCCACGAGCTTGTATATCTGCTATTTTAGAAAAATCTTGAACATTTTGTGCAAATCTTTGAATATATTGTAACTCAAATCTTTGCTTCATGGGGGTCCCTAGAACAAAACATTTTGGGATGGGGCCGGGTCCACTGCCAAATACATAGGCCTATCTAAAAAAAAAAATTCTAAATCCTAACAGTATGTTGCTATATCAGTGGTGCTCCAACTTTTCCATGTCAATGACCCCCAAAATATGTATTTGGCCGCGGAGCCCTGAATCTCAAAATATTTAGTTCCAGGGACCCCCGCCAGAAGCAAAGATTTGAGTTACAAATGTTCACTTAAAAATATATAAATTCAAAGATTTGCACAAATTATCACAATTTTTCAAAAATAGCAGATCTACAAGCTCATAGCGCGACACTCTGTGCCGCGCTATGAGCATGTATATCTGCTATTTTTGAATAACCAAAGAAATCTAAAATGACACGGATGTGTTCCCGGATTGAATGGGTTAATGTACTGTGTAGAAGCCTCCTCTCAGATGCAGCATGTGCCTCTGGTGCTGTTTCAGGTAGGCTGGTTAAGAGCAGAGTGCTGGCGTGTTGCTGCTTGTGTAGTAAATAAACACAAAGAAGGCTATGTTCTAAGTTTAAGTCCACAGCCTAATGTTTAGATCATCCGGCTATTCAGAACCCCTGTTGTTTTCCTGCTAAAATTACAGGCTAGCCGAATGAAGAAACGAGCTGCGTGGTTGAGGTCGCAGGGTGTCTCGTTGTTGTCATTGTCTGTATAACGACGTAGTTGGCTTTTAAAAACCATTAGCCTGTTCAAAACAGCCTAGATTAGCCTTTGTCAGTCTCTGCGATGTGTCACTGCAAAAAAACACTGGTTGTGCACGGGGCGGGACACGGGAGGGAAAGTTAAAGGGAACAAAATGAAAGGGACGCAGGATTTGAAACTGTTCTCACATGTTACAAAATAGTAGGCGATTTCATTTCGACATCAGAAAGTTTGCAGACACTGTAGCAATTGTTGCTGTGTGTGCAAACAATTCTGCTTATAATCTGAAATGGATCAGACAATCCCTCTGGTATGGTATCCACCCCTAACCCAGTGTAACCTCATTTCACACATCATCAACCATTTAAAGGAATACTTCAACGGTTCAACCCCAAAATGACTTTTCTTTTTTACCCTATCAATTACTCACCCCATGAAGCCTTGGATTCATGGAGAATTTTTGTTTGTGTTTTCTTCACTTCATGAAGTATTGTCTCACGGTGAATGAAGTATTCATTCACCGTGAGGGAATGCGTAATAAAAAATAGGGAACTCAAGGCTTTACTCAAGGCTTAACAGGGTAAGTAATTGATAGGAAAAAAAGGTGATTCTGGGGTCATTTAATCCTGAATTGAATTATACTGTCGTGCGATGGTGCAAAAATAGCCAATCTACAAGCTCACAACGTGTCACACGTGAGCTTGTAGATTGGCTATTTTTGCTGCACGAGCAGCACGACACCGGCATACGAAGAACTATAAACTAAGCACATAAGCCTAGGCTTTTTGTGACTTTTCACCTATAAATGACATGACCAAAATAGGGACAGCAAGTTGAAAGAGGTTAACAGTTTAGTCTGCTCAAGGATCAAGTCAGCAAATTGCTCAAACAAACTTGTGTTATTGAATAAAACACAATTAAAGAGGGTGAACGCTTGGTGCTGTGCGACAACAGCCCTTTACCCAACCACGTTGCTGTCTGACCCGTGCAGGAAGGAAGCGCACTGCCTCCCATAACAAACAAACTGTGATAAACCAGCACCATTGTTCTCATTGTTGCTGGTGGAAGGAAGTGGCTAAACAGAATTCCTTGCTGGAAAGCTTCCCTTTGATAGAGATTCTGTTCCTCGGGTTTGGGGTGGATAACAGTCGGAATCTTCTCTCAGCTAAGGACTTTCGATGATACCACCACCTTCTTCAGCCTTGATTTAAGCAATTGGATTCTATCACGTTGGAACCTCTCAGCAAACGAGTGAGCATATTCTCTGTAAGGCCAGACTGATGTATCAGCCATTATTTGACGGTTTTGATGACATCAGTATTGGCAATTAAGCAGCCCACGTGTGCAGATTTTTAGCCAGTTTCTAACCCTATTTTAGGCATGTCATTATGGATATAAATGTTCAAACATACCTTTTCATTTACTGTCAATGTACTTTTTTGGGAGAGGGTTAGGTGGGGGGGTTTTTGTTTGTCTTGTGCGTTTGTTTGTTTTCTTTCAGAAAACTTGAAGGATTTCTTTATCACTGTTTATTCTTTTATCCACAAGCTGTGACAATCCTTCAATAAAGATTACGTTAAAATGAAAATGTTCAAACATTTAAAAAAAAAATGCAGATCTACAAGCTCAGAACGTAGATCAGCCGATCTACGTTCTGAGCTTGTAGATCAGCATTTTTTTTTTTTTTTTTTTTTTTTAAATGGAACCGTATTGATTTTTGTATTTTTTGATCAGATACACGTAGGTCAATACGTAGGTAATCTGTGGTCGAGGACTATCCAAAATGTGTCTCAGCATCGCACCCAAAATCTGGCATCAGTTCAGTTAGGCTCTAATTCTCTGAAGCTTAGCCAGGGCTTTGAAGTGTGTACTACTTGACATATGAGTGGGAGACGGTTTGTAATCAGAGGTCTGTGTTGTGCTTCAGGATGGAGGCGTCCTGTCTGGAGCTGGCCCTGGAGGGCGAGCGCCTCTGCAAGGTGGGCGACTACCGAGCGGGCGTGTCCTTCTTCGAGGCCGCCATCCAGGTGGGCACGGAGGACCTGCAGGTGCTGAGCGCCATCTACAGCCAACTGGGCAACGCCTACTTCCACCTGCACGACTACGCCAAGGCGCTGGAGTTCCACCACCACGATCTCACTCTGACCAGGTCAGATCTACAAAAGAGCGCACGTCTATAATATATATATACTAACTGAGAACGCTAACCGGTTTATTGTAGGGATGTAACGATTTACTCTGCTCATGATTTGGTATGTCAAACAGGTATGATGTTTGTTTTTTGTTTTTACAAAAAGAGATTACAGACACTAGGGATGCACCGAATGGGAAATTCTTGGCCGAAACCGAATGCCGAAAATAGAAAACAGTTGGCCGAAAACCGAATACCGAAAGGCCGAATATGATAAATATATATACATATATATAATGAATTTATTTGTTTACCATTGATCAGCTACCTGATTATGGCAAAAGATATGATTATGGCAAAACTTAACTTAAATAATAATCACTATTATGGGTCCATAAAACATTTATTCAGCACTTTTGAATCCATACATTAATTCCAGGCTGACTGCTGAAAGATTGTAAAATGTAAACATTTATATAATTACATAATAATAATATTCCACATTTTATTCCAAGATTTTTTTTAAATAGCATTGTTTCGGTGTCTTTCGGTGATATCGGCCGATATGTTTCGGTGTCTTTCGGCCGATATGTTTCGGTGTCTTTCGGTGATAATCTTTCGGTGCTAAAACCCTTTCGGCCGAAAGCCGTAAATGATTTTTTTAACAATTTTCGGCCGATATGTTTCGGTGGCCGAATATTCGGTGCATCCCTAACAGACACATTATGACTGTTAAGATAATAATACTAACAACTTCATTTATAGAACGCTTTTCTATACATGAGTCTCAAAGTGCTGCACAAATATAGGACAGAATGCACGATACAAAACCTAGGTGAACAGTGAGCTTATATGCTGGCTATTTTCAGGCTTTAGGTTTTCAGTTTAGGTCACGAGGTCGGGTGTATGACCTGACCTTGTGACTAGTCCCAGAAGTCCATTCCACCAGATGAAAAACAAAAGGATTGCTTGCAGTGAACAAGCAAAAAGCAAAACTAGGTTATGCACTCAGCTGTTTTCACTTTACTGATTTAAAGTGTCACATATTAAGTATCGATAATTATCTGTTTTGCGCTGCATTGTTTACATCCCTACTTTGTTGTGTTTCTTTACGTTTGTCACATTTAATAATTATGTCCCACACAGGACCATAGGGGACCTACTTGGTGAAGCTAAAGCCAGTGGTAATCTTGGCAACACATTGAAGGTGTTGGGCCGCTTTGAAGAGGCTGTGGTTTGCTGCCAGAGGCACTTAGACATAGCCAGGGACATGAGTGACAAGGTGAGGCCATAGTGTATATCGTCACTGTCAGTGGCAGAAACCTTGTATGTACAAAGCTGTTACTTTTCAGGAAATGGAGGGAAAAAAACTTCCAATGGATACAATGTAGTTATTATTTAGTCACAAGCTCTTGCTTAAATATTTATAAAAACCTACAGACACACTTAACCACTTTTGTTTTCAATTATGTTTCACAAATTGCGCAAATAGCAGATCTACAAGCTCACAACACGTTGCATTGCAACCCGTTCTGAGCTTGTAGAAAGGCTATTTTCGCTATCTTTACACAACACTTGAAATATGGAGATAAGGTTTCTGCCCGATAGCAACGATATGAAATGTAACTGCTGAAGGATGATGGGAGGGGATAAGTTGAAACCTCTTAGCTTTATGCGAAGCTCTAGGTCCTTCTGTGTCAAAGTTGACATTTTGTCCCTCGCATGTGTCTTTCAGGTGGGTCAGGCAAGAGCACTGTACAATTTTGGAAACGTGTACCATGCTAAGGGCAAGAGTATCTGCTGGAGCGGAGCAGAGCCTGGGGAGTTCCCAGAGGAAGTCATGGAAGCTCTAAGGAAAGCTGCAGAGTATTATGAGTAAGTCACCGTGTCGTGTTGTTCTAGAGTGCTACATGGGTGACGTCTTTTAGTTAGCCAGCCTGAAAGTTACCTCCGTCATGCTTTCCCACCGAATTAGGTTTGGATAAATGTAAGCAAATTCCCTCTATAGCAAACAAAGGCTTATGATATTCTCACTGTTTGTTCAACAAGATAATCTCCAGAAATCAACACTTTTTTTTAAACAATTTGTATGTTTAAAAGGGCATAACATCTTCAAAAGGTTGAGATATTGACGGGTATAATTTATGTTGTAGAATGAAACGGGAAACTTTCTTAGGCTTATGTTAACCACATATCTTATTTTCTGCATACAATGAAAACCCTATGTTAAAAAGCATTAAAGATCTGGCTAAATCCATTGCAAGTTCATTCACTTCTGACTTTAGAACTACAAACAGTAGCACTGTATGGTGTGTAGGTGGCAGTAAATAAACAGGGTTGATGGCTTATATACAGTAGATAGAACTACGTAAACCATGTCACAGAGTTGTTGACTGATCACTTGGTCGCATGTGTTGTTGTTTATTTAGGGCCAACTTGTCCATAGTGAAGGAACTCGGAGATCGGGCTGCCCAAGGTCGAACCTACGGCAACCTCGGCAACACATTCTACCTGCTGGGACGCTTTCGCAACGCAGTGGCCTCCCATGAACAGGTATGATTCCCTCTCCTAAAAAAAATGAATGTTTGCAAGGCCTGTGGGGTCTATTTCAGTCTACAGAAAGACGTGATAAGCTCAACCCAGTGAAGGTCTGCGGGTGTTGAAGAGAGAGTAATTCCAGATTTATACTTGGTTGCACATGGGTGTCGCGCACCGGAAATAGCAGCTGTGCTGTGGCGCGTTGTGAGCTTGTAGATCTGCTATTTAACGTTTCTTTTTTCCGTTTCACAACCCAGCGGCTGCTGATAGCCAAGGAGTTTGGCGACCGCTCGGCAGAGAGAAGGGCGTACTGCAACCTGGGGAATGCCTTTATCTTCTTGGGGGAATTCGAAGTGGCGGCTGAGCATTACAAGTAAGGAGCCCCGCCACCTTGTCAGGCACCCGCCCCAGACATGCATCTGCTGTTAATGAAGTTTGGTGACTCTTGCTCATAGGCCAGCTGAAACAACAACAGTCTCTCTTTGGAGTCCTAACGCAGTCCTAAACAGCTTAGTTTGGACAGACGTGGCAACCACAGCACTTCTCAGATGTTAAACCCATGAACACATTACAGCGTCCGTAAGGCCGGCAGGCAAAGATGATACAATTAATGAGAGCAAATGTATAGCATTGGTTGCACATGGGTTATTTAAAAACAGCTGCAATTAATATATTTCTTTTGTTGTCTATATTTAACTAGAGAAAGAAAACTAGTTATTTCTCAAAAAAGGCAAGAATGACATGTACATGTTTTCGCATTGACTCTGTTGTTTGAACTAATATGTGCCAATCTCCTTCAGTAGTGATTGTGAAAGCAGACCCTTGGAAACAGACTGAGTGTAGTGTTCAGTTAGTAGCCTATGCCTAATACATTAGGTAATAGTAACGCACTGTTTTTTAGAAGTTCGCATCTGCACCCAGAATCACAGTTACTGTATAAGGTAAACCCAGGTGTAAGGTAAACCCTACTGGAAACTTGTATTGCAATATCGGTATCAGTATCGATCGATTAGACAATACAGTCAATCGTTTATCGGCTATCGGCCAAAACAACTCCAGGTGAGTCCATTGTGTCCTGAAGGAGTGTGGATGTTGTTTTTTCAGGAGGTGCTTACAGCTGGCCAGGCAGTTGAAGGACCGCGCCGTGGAGGCCCAGGCCTGCTACAGTCTGGGCAACACCTACACTCTGCTGCAGGACTACGAGAGAGCTATCGACTACCACCTCAAACATCTCATCATAGCTCAGGACCTCAATGACAGGTACACACAGACCGGGGTGCATTTACTAATCATTACTACAACAGAAAACTGTTGGAGTTATGCTTAATGCATGTTGCGTACTCGATCGTTTGACAGAGTTGTGTGCCAAAAATTGCCGCCATGTGATGTGAGCTTGTAGATTGGTTATTTTCGGCGAGTGACTCTGTCGTACAATGAAGTATGAATCAGGCTTAACCTTGACTCTCCAGATTTTGCATTTACCATTTTACTACAATATTTCAACATTATCATACTGCTACAATTCAGAGCGATAACCTTCTTCACCACAAGGTTTCTGAGTTCATGGCAGCATTGTCAGTGTCTTTATTAACAAGATGCCCGAGTTGTTTGCCAAGCATGATTCTCAGTCGCAACAAGGATGCCAACCCCTGTTGACAAATTACCGTACATAATTACTTGCTTAAAGCCATGAGAGCTTCATCTCTTGATGGCGTTTCTGTAGTTAGTTTAGATTTTATGGGGTGGGGTAGCTAAACCCATGCCCAATCCTCCTCCTTTTTCGGTGTGGGCCTGGGACAGTCCTTCTGATGTCACATGCCCACATACATATTTTTTCCTGCCTCCATTAAAGGTGCTGTAGGTGATCTTTTGTTGTTAAAATAAATGTTAAAAAGGGGCACGGTGGCGCAGTCGGTAGCGCTGTCGCCTCACAGCTAGAAGGTCCTGGGTTCGATTCCCGCCGGGGACGCTGTGGGCGCTGGGGGCGTGTCTTCTCCTCCGCGTCATCAGCGCCCATACCCTAGGTGGGGTTGGCGAAAGGGCCTACTCTGTGTGGAGTTTGCATGTTCTCCCCGTGTCTCCTAGGGTAGTTAATACCCTCACAAAAACATGTAGTAATTCTGGTCGCTATACCGCCTCCCCCATGACAGCCGGGGCGCCTGATGGAGGGGAAGGGAACTGGTTGGAATAACGTGTTCCTTCCACGCGCTACGTCCAACCAGGGAAACTCCCCCCTGTCAGGTGACAAGAAGGTCAGTTGGCTCTCATGCCTGAAGGAAGCATGAGCTCGGCCCTGGCCTCCCTACTGTGGGGGACTGGTGTAGTGCTGGTGTAGGGCTGGTGTAGCACCCAGGATCACTTAGGAAATTGGCACCGGGTGAAAAAAATGGGTTACAAAAATCGCGGGATAAAAAATTTAAAGAAAAAAAAAAAAAAAATGTTAAATAGCTCTACTATACTATATATATTCTGATAGTAATTATTGGGTGTTTGTTCACTAACAGCGTCTCCCCGTCTCCAGCTCTTTAGTAAACAGAAAATATATTTTCAGGTAGGGATGCCTATTGTAACTGCCACAGGTTCAACAAATGTCCACGCCTCATACTGATGTCTTTTATGGGTTTTTATTTCCACAACTCTCCAAACTCCTCCAACAGTAAACTCCACAAGACACCGTGAAAACTATGAAAAGAATAAAACATACGTTTGTTCAGTTGAATCCATAATCATTATGAAACAGTCTTCTGATTAGTGAGTCCACACAGGTGCATCCAATTGTCATGTTACATTGAAATCTCTCAAACAAAGTTTACATTTGCACATTTTGATAACACACATCAGATACATCACAAATCAATGAAAGGCACAACTACAGTGAGCATTTACCGTGTGCGCCTCTTGAACCTTGTGCAGAACTATAGCAATTGTATCTCTCTCTCTGGAGTTTCTCAAGACGTGACCTCTCTGTGTCAACTCTGCTTGCTTCTGACTTGATTGACAAGCTTCACTCTGACCATGTGACTCTGCCCAAATTACCGTAACCCTCTGACAATGGGCACATCATTTTTACCTTAAATCTTGTACTATATAAACCCTTTTAATATAGTTATTGTAACTTTTAATACTATTTATTGTAACTTTTAGTACTATTTATTCATAATTAAATGAATCTTTTTAACCCAGTGTGAACATGAAATTTACATAAACAAACATGTTTACAATTATAACTGAAACCACTGTCTCTCCATCTGGGACAGTTACACTCCCACCAAATTACTGTAATTCTTTAGTGTACATATTCCAGTAATTTATTTAACCAAACTTTTAACTCTCAGGTCAAGACTTTTAACCCTTTTTCTCACAGTAAGATGAAATACACCAATTTTTACTCCACACAGGTAAGTATGTACAGGTTAGTTCACTTAGAACCCATTTTCATTGTTTCCTAACAACACAACTAACTTAGGAAAATGACCATTAATCAATACCCTTTGGCACATTTCTAGGAAGGGAAATAGGACCTCTAGTCAGTGGGTCAAACACAGAGGCTACAGTAGTGAGTATTTTGCTCTGTGTTACTGATTTCTCATTTGTATCTTTATCTGCATGTATTTGCAGATTTTGCACTTTACGTTTCCTTTCCACTTCAGGTTCTGGTACCACTTTGTAAGTGCAGTGGGTCTCTTCCTTTGAGGCTTCCATCTCCTCTTCCAGACTGAGTGCTGTGGAACTTGTGTCTTCTGTCTCAAGCTCTTTATCTCTGCTGTTCTCTATGTCTCCATTGTCCTCTGTTTTGAGGGCTCTGCTGACAGGAGCTGGTGTCATTGGCAGAAGTTCTTTGACAGATATATGATGACACAGACCAGTCACATCTGTTGACTTTACTTTCTGTGGTGCGCTGCCAACTATGCTCCAGCCCAAGTCCGTCTTTATAGCATATGGCTCGTCATCACCTCCAGTGATAACTCTCCGTGGCGCTAATGCTTTAGAGCAGTCGTACCCTATTAGTAACCCCACCTTGACATCAATCAGCCCTGACATTTCGTATGCTATGCCATCCAAATGCTTCCATCTTCTGGCTGTCTCTGCGGTAGGAATTTGTGAACGCTCATGTGGGATAAAATCCCTGGTGTAGGCAGGTGGCAAGTCAACATAGCTGTCTAAGTCAAGTCCTCTAACTCTTAGCCCACTAACTCTCTCACTCTTAACGCTGGAGTCTTTTCCCATCATAGTAGTTAGCTTTAACTTGACTGGTTCCATACCTGCCCCAATTTTCTCACACACTTCCTTGTCTACAAAGGTGTTGCTACTCTGGGTGTCTAATAGGGCATACACTAGGGTCTGTGTTTTAGGGGTGGTGGTCGAGGAAAGCCATACAGGCACTATCATGGATGTGCTCCCACCATCACCTGTGTTTACACAGCAAGTAAGGGAAGAGGTACTTTCTTCTACTTGCTCAACCTGAGAAGATGATCTTTCTCCAACAGGACGGTCTTCATGAAGGGGTGTCGGATGAGATTTCTGGCATATGTTGCAAGTAGCTTTTTTCTTGCAGTCCTTTGAAATGTGTCCCTTTCTTAGACAGCCAAAACATAGGTTATTGTCAAATACAAACTTTTTCTTGTCCTCAACAGACTTGTCACTGAATGTCTTGCATTTGTAGATGAAGTGGCTCTCTCCACAGCATGTACATTTGACTGTGTTTGAGGATGCTGAGGGAGGTTCTACTTCCTCGTCTCCAGAAGCCTCCCCTGAGCTGCTATCCTCTGCACTGTGTGTTTTTGCCACTGTTTTTGGCTTGTCTCTGGTGCTCACGTTTGTGACAAACACATTTGCCTTTGGGCGCGTCATGTCTCTAGATTGCCTCTCTTCAGTATGCTTCAGCGCATGGAAAGAGGTTATTGGATTGCACGCAATATATGCTTCTTGTGCAATATACTCAGCAAATTCTTTAAAACTAGGGTAATCTTCATTTTCTTTTAGGCATTTTGAGACTATGCGATTCCATCGAGAGGTAACCCAGTCAGGGAGTTTTTGAAGCATCTCTTGATTACTTTCACAGTCGTTCAACACTTGAAGCCCCTTTACATGTGGCATGGCATTGCTGCAAGCTTTAAGAAAATCACGAACTGTCTTAGTTTAAATGACTCTCGAGAACCAATCTTTGGCCAGTTCTTCAGCTTATCTCTGAAGGCACGCTGGATTATGAAGGGGTGACCATAACGCTCATTCAGTGCCTCCCATGCCTGACCGTAGGCTTCCTCATCCTTTCTGAAGAAGCTTCCTTCCAACACAGATCGTGCCTCTCCACTGACATATTTTTGTAGGTAAAAGAGCCTGTCTGCTGTATTTGTGCATCGGCGCTCAATTAATGCTTTGAAGCTCACGCTCCACTCTAGGAAGTTCAGTGGGTCGCCTGTGAAGACGGAGGGCTCAGGTGCAGGCAGTCTGGTAAGCACCATTGTGTCATAAAGGGCTTGTACTAATGACACTTCGTTGTTAGTACTGTTTGATTGTACATTGTCCTTATATGTTCTTTCACCTTTTATCTCTTTCTTGAGTACTGCATGAGGAATGATCACTTTACTGCGAACTGATTTCTCATCACAGCCCTCACCTAAGTCAGCTTCAGAGTATGCCTTAAGCTTGGCAGTTAGTACTTGAATATCCCTCTGATTTTCTAGCTTTTTAAGCTCTGCAGCCATAGTTTGTTGCTGTGCGGCCATATCTGCTGCCATAAGTTGTTGCTGCGCTGCCATAGCTTGTTTTTGTGCAGCAATAACATCCTCCATCTGCATTTCTACTTGTTTGGCAGCCAATTCTGCTGCATAATCTGCAATTTTTGCTGAGACACTTGGGTGATCTGATCCATATTTTGAGTGTTGGGAAGTCCCTGCTATGGACTGGGCGTATTCTTTGTTAAACACCATATTGAGTCTTGCTCTTTCTGCGTCTGGATCAAACTCTTCCATTCCATTTTCACTCAAACGTATTTTCATCAGCCTCATCAGGTCATTTGTTAGGTCTACGCAGCCATCTATTTTCCGCCTAATATCCGGAGACGGAGCTGATAATGTTCTCATACTATTATACACATCTTCCAATTGTTTCTCTAACCCTTCAACATTGTCCATCATCTCAGCCAAATTCAGGTCAGAGCACTCAAGTTTCAGGTTTGCACGTGCAACTCTAACGTTGTCTTTCCAATGTCCATACAATGAGTTGAATTTACTCTCCATTTTAGAAATCTCTTGTTGCTTCAGCTCCTGCATTTTTGGAGTGAACCTTTTCTCTCTAGTGGATTTCCGTGTTTGATCTTGCTTTGGCGTGGAGGTAAGCTCCTTTTGTGACACTTGGAGTATTTGTATTTCAGCATGAATTTCACCTATGTGTGTCTCCAGTCTTTCTCTTTCTTCTTTATCATTTTCTGTTTCTAGTTGTTCTTTCAATTTGTCATATTCTTTTTGAAGAGACTTAATTTCCTTCTCATCACCTTGTGGTTTTTCACCGTCAGCAGGCATAATTCTGTTGTAAAAGGTGCACATAAACCTCGAGTGCAAACCAAAAACCCAATACTGTATAGCTTATTCAAAAATAAACATTGTGTGTACTCTTTGGTTACAGCAACTTTCAATTATCAAATGACAAGTTACTGTCAAAACACGATAAGCATAGCTATGCAACCTTAATACAGCAAAAATAACAAGTTACAATGTTTGTATACAATCTTCTCTTTTTTTTTTTCTCTCTTTTTTTTTTTCTTAACTTTTGTATCTTATCAACTCTTCTTCATGTGTTGCACTGTCAAACCTTGACGTCTGGGATGACGATGTAATCCTGCACTCTCTTAGTTGCAGCGATGTGATGAAAACAGTCATGCGCACAAAAGCCTCTTGCAGAGCTGCAGTGTACACTGGGCAACGCTGCCCTCCGTGGGTGACACTGCGGTACTGCAGCTTCAGTTGTTCAAAGCAGACTGTTCCTCTCCTCTCTGTCGGACATTTCACCAAACGTTAGAGCTCTGTCACTCCTTTTACTACCACGTCCACGTTGGTGTGTTCCGTTCCCTCTGGGACCACGCTGGCTTGACGTTCTCTCTTGGGGGACCACGCTGGGCGTTACGTTTTCACTGTAACTGCCACAGGTTCAACAAATGTCCACGCCTCATACTGATGTCTTTTATGGGTTTTTATTTCCACAACTCTCCAAACTCCTCCAACAGTAAACTCCACAAGACACCGTGAAAACTATGAAAAGAATAAAACATACGTTTGTTCAGTTGAATCCATAATCATTATGAAACAGTCTTCTGATTAGTGAGTCCACACAGGTGCATCCAATTGTCATGTTACATTGAAATCTCTCAAACAAAGTTTACATTTGCACATTTTGATAACACACATCAGATACATCACAAATCAATGAAAGGCACAACTACAGTGAGCATTTACCGTGTGCGCCTCTTGAACCTTGTGCAGAACTATAGCAATTGTATCTCTCTCTCTGGAGTTTCTCAAGACGTGACCTCTCTGTGTCAACTCTGCTTGCTTCTGACTTGATTGACAAGCTTCACTCTGACCATGTGACTCTGCCCAAATTACCGTAACCCTCTGACAATGGGCACATCATTTTTACCTTAAATCTTGTACTATATAAACCCTTTTAATATAGTTATTGTAACTTTTAATACTATTTATTGTAACTTTTAGTACTATTTATTCATAATTAAATGAATCTTTTTAACCCAGTGTGAACATGAAATTTACATAAACAAACATGTTTACAATTATAACTGAAACCACTGTCTCTCCATCTGGGACAGTTACACCTATTTTATCCAATCAGGAGAGAGAACTCGTACAGTTACAAGATACAGGATAAACAACTGAAATTGGAAGTGATGAAGTGAGGAACAAAATTGGAAATGAAACACTATTCAATAGGAGCTTATAGAAGGGTTCTCTCTCTCCTGATTAGATCAAATTGCTGTCCCACCTAAAATGTATTTTTTGTTTAATAAAGAGCTGGAGAGACAAACACTCTATAATACCATTTAAAAAGAGAGAAAATGGAAGCGCTGATAGATAGGTGCTTTTTGGTGATACAGGTAGGAACATATGAACAAAAAAGGGTTTTCAAAGAAGTACTGTTTGATTCCAAAAAGGTGTGGACTGCAGACTTGCAAAGAAAGTAATTCCAATTTTGAGCAAGGCAACAAATTACGACCAACGCGTATCGACCTAGAAGGTCTTTGAGACAGACCCTGATGAAGACCTTCTTCTAGGTCGATATGCGTTGGTCATAATTTGTTGCCTTGCTCAAAATAAACCTTATATTTGTTCACCAAAGATGGCGTTTTTTGTTCACTCTATACTACCAATGAAGATTACTATCAGCCTTAACCTTTGAACACAAACCTTTTGTTTTAACCAAAATATAATATACTGTGAATTAGTAGCAAGGAGCCAGAGATTCTCTCTGAATCATTGTTTAGGAGTTTACTATTCACCTCTGTCAAATATTCAGCCCACTCGGGGCTCAACTTGTCAGTGTGCTCTCGTCCACATAATCATACCGTCGTGGGTTTAGCCTACCTCCTCTCTACCCTAAAATATTTAAAAAAAAATAACTTAGAGCTCAGCCCACGCCATCTCATGTCAGGACAGTTTGGTTGTTTTGACCGTAGCATTTCTGTGTTGGATGGTGTGGATGTTTGTTGCTGCAGGATCGGGGAGGGCCGGGCGTGTTGGAGTCTGGGGAACGCTCACACGGCACTGGGGAACCATGACCAAGCCATGCACTTTGCCGAGAAGCACCTGGAGATCTCCAAAGAGGTACGAACAAAAAGCCCCAAAGAGGTTAACCACTACAGCCCTGCTTTAATGCTACAGCGTACGTCAGTGTCGCGCGGAAATATCTGCAAGCTCACAGCTCGTCGCATCACGACACGTTGTGAGCTTGTATATCAGCTATTTTAGCCATTTCTGAAAATGTATTTTTGCCTTTTTTAATGCCCAAAATAGTGACGCCAGGTTAACCCATTTTGGGTGGGAACCCCTATTTGTAACTATACCTTTCAGGACGGGACAGGCTTTCTTGTTGCTATGTACAGTATATCAACACACATTTGTTGTCATTTTTTAATAAAAAATTGAAGTTTTTCAGATAACTTAGGTCAGGATTTAGAAGGCGTTTGTAGAATCGGGCTCAGGTCTAAATGGGTTAAAAAGTGGTTATTTCTATGCATAGATCTACGGTAGAATATCACTGAGGCAAAAGCTTAGAGAACTGATTTACATAATAAATTATTCTGCGATACAGAAACCGTTCTACTGTTAAGCGTGCACATTTTGTAGCTTCCTAGTGGATACTTGCCCATAAGAAGCATTTGGACTCCACAAGGTGGAACTCATTACATGGTTCATAAGTGTCTCAAGGTTCAACCTCTGTTCCCAGTAACATCCTGGAAACGCTAATAAATCCCAGTGCTGAAGTGAACCTCTCCATCTGTGTGTGTATGTATGTATGTGTGTGTGTGTGTGTGTGTGTGTGTGCAGACTGGAGACAGGAGCGGGGAGCTCACAGCTCGTATGAACGTGTCGGACCTCCAGACGGTTCTGGGTCTGAGCTACAGCACCAACCACTCCACCCTGTCGGAGAACAAGGACCTAGACCATAATAACGGTACACACACACACTGCTTCAGCTCCTCCTTCTTAAGCCTCATCCTTAAAGAAGTAGTTCAGGCAAAAAATTACTTATTTTCTATCCCATGGAGCATTGAATTCATGGAGATTTTTCTGTTTTTGTCGCATTCCGAAGCCAATAATTTTATGACCGGCTGTCTCTCCAGTAGTAGACTCAAAGGAGACTCTTTGAGTCTCCTACCGGAAACATTAGCATATTCAGGCTTAGGAATGCGACAAAAACAAAAAATCTCCATGAATTCAATGCTTCATGGGGTGTGTAATTGATAGAAAATAAGTAATTTTTGGGGTGAACTACTCCTTTAAGCTTACTTTATGCTCCATCGCACGACAGCGTCTTTGCCAAAACGTAACAGATTTTTAAGTTTGACGCCACGTGTTAACTTGAAATTATGCTTGTATAACTATACTTGTTGTGAGGCCAAATGTCCCCACAAGTATAGTAGAATTTGAGAAATAGACATTGTGAGGACCATTTTCCTGGCTATTTTCAGCCATTTTCCAATGTCGTCCTAAAATGTTGATGTCCTCGCAAGTATAATAATACAACCCTGTGTGTGTGTGTGTGTGTGTGTGTTTCAGGAGCCCGGCCGAGGACGAGTCGCAGACACAGCATGGAAAATCTGGAGCTGATGAAACTGACTCCAGACAACAAGATAAACGTAAGAATCGTGCTCCCCTCTCCTCTTTATCAGACAGTGTTGGCCTAGTTACCTTGAAAGTGTAATAAATTACTCCTTTAAAAAATAATCATGTCACTTTACTTGGTATGAAAAGTGATTATTTATACATTACCCCTAGTATTACAATATTACCTCTGCTACCACCCCAATAAGCCACGGTTTACTGTGGATTTTAGAGCAGCTAAGGGGCGTTGCAGTAAACCACAGCCTCTGGGCTCATTGCTTTTCTAAAACGGTTACCAAAATATGAACAATATGAAGCAACATGAAAATCATAGTAGTGAAATCCCCACAATTTCACTTGAAAAAGAAAGTAGTCCCCGTGACTGCCTGCACAGACAAGGAAGTAGTTGCTGTTCAAATGTTTGAGTGTACCAAGCGGAATTCAAGGACTGGAACTATGCATTTTCGAAAACCAGTTGAGCCAGCTCCTCTTTAGAATCCACTTTATTGGAGTCATTAGTAATTAGTGTATTATACGTACTGTTTTGGCTGTTTTAATGGTTGTAATTCATTACTGGGTAAAATAATAATCTTGCATTATATATTACTTGACTTTACAGCCCAACACTGGTATCGACGCATTCAACACATTCTGTTGCTCATGCTCAGCTCCCACACTGTGCCTCATAAATCACTCCTTCATGAACCTCTGAATGCAAAACCAGACTTCTTTTACATCATTAGCCAGGAATCCCTGTGCTTTTTTTTTGTGTTTTTTACAACCATGGATAATCTCAACATTTATCTTCTCCCTATTTCATATTTCACACGCTAGCATCCTCCAATCAGCTCCTTGCCTCATGTGTGTGTGTTTTTTTTTTTGGTTTAGTTTAGCGTGTATAACGTTGTTCCCGTATGTTGAAGGGCCAGAAGTGGAACGGTGACATCCTGACCAAACAGTCGGTGCCCGCCCTGGCCAAGACCTCCTCCAAGCTGTTCTTCGTCAACCGCCTGCGGGGGAAGAAGCACAAGGCCGCCGGCGGCTCCACCAAGGTCCTCCAGGACACCAGCAACACGCTAGACACCAGCCAGACCCCCACGCAGGGACCCCACAAGGTAGGCAGGGACAGAGGGTCAACAACACTCAACCTTGATCCACGTCTAGGGACGTAACGATGCATCGTGAGGGAGTTGCGATGTGACAAATTGTGAGCTTATAGATCGGCTATTTTATAAGTATAAAATAGCTCTAGTGGTTAATTTGATATAGAAAAGGTAAGACAAATCAAATATAGTATTTAATTTTTTTTGTCTGGGAAATAATTAAAACGGGGATAGAAATAAATAGGCATAGAACAAAGTGTTGCTCGGTTTGGAACCATTTCACAAAGAAGGACGATGACAAAGTTGCCTGTAAACTGATACAAGCACCTGTGTGTGCAAGCGATCCATTTCGCACAGATGAGGACAAAGAAGAAGGTGGTGCTCCTCTGACATAACTAACTACATTACGGTACTTCTGAGGGAAATGATCAAGTAAACGAAGTGGAGAGCTACTGTACATCAGAGATGTTTCCCCACCTCTGGAAATGAATCCATTAGAATGGTGGAAAGTTAACAGCCTTTTTCAACCAGGCTGGCAAGCTACCAGACTCTGTCTCTGTGTGTGTGTGTGTGTGTACACAGCTGTTGTCTGCAGTGAACCTTACGCTCAACAGACTGCACAATGGATTGATACCAGAACACGTTGACATGTTAATCTTCCTTAATGAAAATATGTAGACAGACTAACCTATTAAGCAGCCAGTAGCCTGAGTAGGTTGCTTACCACATTTGTGGTGCACAGATTATGACACAATTATTATTAAATAAACGCTAATTCTGTGTACATTGCTTTTTTTTGTTTTGTTATGTGGGTCATCATAATGTATTTCAGCCTTAGGCTACACTGTTGGAAATATATGAAAAAAAAAAATATATAGTAGGTTTTTTTGTTTTTTTAAGGGAATAATTAACCAAATAATTATGTTGGCTAACTGGTTGCAAAACTATACATTTATGACATCTTTATCGCGAACCCAGCTTTTTGGATCGTATCGTATTAATTGTGAGTTCAGGGCGTCGTTCCATCCCTATCCATGTCCCTTTCTAAAGCCTCTTATCGAAACCTTCTTTTCTCTGGTTGTGTTTTGCGTCTCAGCGAGTCAGTCCAGACATGCTGGGGGACGAGGGCTTCTTCGACCTGCTCAGCCGCTTCCAGAGCAACCGCATGGACGACCAGCGCTGCTCCATACAAGACAAGGGCAGTAGAATGTCCCTGAACGCCGCTCCACAATCACCGCCCAGAACCATGAGGAAATGTGAGTAGGCTCTGGGAACGCATAGATCTGGGACCAGAAATGCCTCTTTGGGCTGCCATTTAAACACAAAATGGTCAAAACAGCGAATATACTTAAGCCCCTGGCCAACGTCGTATGATGAAGTTGCAAATAGGGCTTAAAGGGCGCGTTAAATAGCTCTATATTCTAATCATTGCTACTGTATAGAGCAGGGGTCTTCAACAGGGGGTCTGGGACCCCTAGGGGGTCCTCAGAGATACTACAGGGGGTCCCCCAAATCTTTGTGTGATATGTTTTTTTTTTTTACATTAACCACTTGAACCCTAGTATCCCTTTTCTGAGGAGAACTTTAGCCAAAAATAGCAGATCTACAAGCTCACAACGCCTCGCGCTGAGAGGCGTTGTGAGCTTGTAGATCGGCTATTTTTGGCAAAGGGTTATAGGTGTGTACAGGGAAAAAAGAGCAGCAAAGGTTTATCTGAAACACAATTTTATGCAATATAGAGGGGGTCCCTGCTTCATCTCTCTCTCAGCTAGGGGGTCCTTGGCCTGAAAACGTTGAAGACTCCTGGTATAGAGTAACAGGGGTCTACATGTCTCTCCAGCTCTCTTTAGTATACAGAAAAATAAATGTTCAGATTGGGATACCAATTGTATCGAATCAGGAGAAAGAACTCCTGAAACTGAAAAAATAAAATAAAAATAGCAGACAAAGTTAGACACTCTATAAAATTGGTAAATGAGCTTTGTGGTGTTCTCTCTCCTGATTGGATGACATTGCTTAAATAAAAAACCGGACCTGAAAATGTATTTCCTGTTTACTGAAGAGCTGGAGAGACGGTGAGAGAGACCCTTGTTATTGAACAAAAGCTCTATGATTGCCATCAGAACATTTAACACTTATTTTAACAAATACATATCACTTGCACCTCCTTTTAACCAGTCAGGGAATTAAAAAAAAAAAGCTCCCTTTGGACTTCCATTTAATTCCCTCTTCCCGTTTTCCTCTCTCCTCCCCATCGTCCCTCTAGCGGCGTCGGATTCCGCGAACGTCTCGGGTGCGAGTTCGGCCGCTCGCGGTCGGAGAACAGACGAGTCGTCGGGAACGGGGGGAAGCTTGCCGGGCCTGAGGCTCAACCAGCACAACAGCCAGGCGGTTCTCAACCACCTGATGGCCAACGCCGACAACGCCGAGCCGGACGACGACTTCTTCGACATGCTCGTCAAGTGCCAGGTGAGCCGAGACACGTCTTCATTGTTAGGAGGACAACTTCCACACTTCTCTGTGGATGATGTTGATGTCGGTTTGGCCGATATATATCCACCGTTATTTGACCTTTTTGACAACATCGATAATTTAGGCAGCAGATGTGGCCTAATTGTTTTAACCACTTTCAACCTGTCATCACTTCTTTGGGCACAAATGGTTGATCATATTTTATATTTACTTGTTCATTGAATATTTACATAGATGTAAGTAACTGTTCCTTTCATATATTTAAGTTAATTATATACTATTTTTTTTGTTATTTTGTTTGGTTTTAGGTTAAATGTTATCAAGTAGAATTTTGTATTAATTCTAATTGATGAGAAAATCTTGCACTTGTTGACAAAACATCAGTCGTCTCTCCAAAATCGCGATCGGCATCAGACCCAAAAATCTGGCATTGGTTCAGGCTGTAATAGTTACTTATTATACTTACTTATTTTTAAAACCAAGCTAATCAGTTGAAGCAATAAAATCCTCATGGCGTACTACATTTAAATCACAGAGCCTTACCAACAGTGATTATTACATGTACCAGTTGGCATTGGACGCAAGTTTCTCATTGGTGGAAACATATTTACGGTCTGTGATAGCTGTATAGTGTAGACCGTGGAACCTTAGAAGTAGTCCAAGGCCTGGAGAGGGCTCCACCCACAGAACTTTAAGATCAGAGCCAGCTGCAGATTCTAAACAAACACGATCATCAAAGGGACAATAATCCGCACTCACGAAATAGCTCTGAAGCCTACAGTATACAGTATTTTGTGAGAGCGGATTGTTCCTTTGAAGACCGTAGAACAAACCCCAAGAAAGTTGGAGGAAGTTGAATATCAAAATGTTCCATGAGCTGGTTCTACGTACTTCCTTCCTGTTCTGCAGGCACCTCCCAGTGATGTCAGAACACTGGGTGGTGGTGTTGAACTAATTTGCTTCAGAGGTACAGAGAGAGAACTTTGGTTAAGTTCTCTCATGGCGTACTTCGTTAAGTATTTTAGACATGCCACCCCTATCACTAATAAATAAAGATGCCAGTTAACAAAACATCAACTGGTGCACAAACTTGGACACATAATCAGAGTTGTTTCCTGGAGTCACTGGGTGTTTCGGGTCTTGCAACAGACACCCTCCTCCAGGCGTCCTGACGAGGCTGATCAAACCCCGGCCTGTGTCCAAGTGGCATGCTACAGATTAGCCCAAATAGCCCAATATTCTGATAGTAATCGTTGCTTTAGACTTTAGAGTGTTTCTTCAGTAACAGTGGTCTCTCCAGCTCTTTAGTAAACAGAAAATACATTTTCATGTCGGGATACCAATTCTATACGATCGGGAGCTTGCATTATTGTTGTTTTCAGTAATGGAAATGCACTCTTGTTCTAATGCAGTGGTTCTCAACCTGTGGGTCGGGACCCCCAGGGTGGTCCCCACATGATTTTCGACATCAAAAGTAATCGACAAACTATACTATAAAAACTGGTCAAACATTGGCCAAATTGTCAAATAATATAAGAAGGACGCAACAGTAACAGTGAGCTTGTAGATCTGCTATTTTCACAAAATTGAAAGCCTCAACTCCTACATTCCAAGTGCTTATCGTGGTGGGGGGTCCGGTGCTTATCAGGTCCCCAGTTCAAATATGATTATTTTGGGGGGTCACAGCCTGAAAAGTTTGAGAACCACTGCTCTAATGTACTTGAGATATAATGTATTTTGGCCACTCGGAATGTATTTTCTCCATGCATCCAAACTCTAGTCTATTATTCTGTGTTTAGATTAAAATCATTATAACGGTAATGGACTTAACACATTGGGTGCCAGAGGTTTATTAAAAATGTATACGTTCAGTGCCTGCTATTCTTCCATCCACTTACGTTGATACGTTTCGTGCTGTAGAAGCCCCGACGCGGAAGTGCATGTAAACAAAGCGTGCGTGCGAGACGGCGGAGGGTCCCGACTAACGCCTGGAACAATAATATTTCTAACGCGATCCTCCATTGCAGAGTGATCGCCGATCGAAAACGGCTCGCTTCCACCACGTTAAAAAGAAATGGAGATATTAAGCTTTTAGTCAAGGAGCTAACATTGGAAAGGCCGACCGGAAGGATTTTTTGACATGGATCCACATCCGGCCTCTCCTTCTCAGAAACTCCTTGGATGATCCCAAAGTTTCGTTAGAGCGCCCCACGTGGGCCCCACGTATAAAAATAAAATTGGGTCAAAAACGGTCCGGACCGTTTTCGGCACTCCTCGTTTGGATTCTCAAAAACGGTCCGGACCGTTTTTGGCACTCGATGTGTTAACTTAATTCTATACCCTCTCTTTCCTACCAGGGGTCTCGTCTGGATGACCAGCGCTGTGCCCCCCCTCCTCCCCCGGCCCGCGGGCCCACCGTCCCAGACGAGGACTTCTTCAGCCTCATCATGCGCTCACAGGCCAAACGGATGGACGAGCAGCGCGTCACGCTGCCCTCCTCCTCCTCCTCCGCCAGGCACGGCCCCAACTGAGTCCCGCTGCCCAGAGAGAGGCCACCGACAGCGGGCACAGCACCCGACAGATGAACCCCCAGAAGGGTGGACGTTTATCGTTGTCTTCCTCTCCCACAGCGATGGCTACTATACCCCGTTGTACAACGGTGTCGCTCACTGAAATCTACAAGCTCTCAAGTAGAGCCTGACCCATTGGCTAGGCCGATATATCGGCCATCATAATTTAACTTTTTTGATTTAATCTGTAACAGTAGTTTTGCAGCAGATGTGTGCTGATTTTTAAAACCACTTTCAACCTGGCATATCCCTATTTTGGGCATGTCATCTTAGGCGAACATTTTCAAACCGTAAAAAAAGAAATGGTTGAAAATAGCCAGTCTACAAGCTCACGATGCGTAGCATGTGGTTAACTTCAATAAAAAAAAACGTTTTTTTTAATAAAATATGGATCAAAACTTCAGTAATAGGTGATCTAGGCATTGGACCCCAAAAATCTGGCCTCAAGTCGGGCTCTACCAGTCACAATGCGTTGCATCACAGCTGTCAGAGGTGGGAACCAGAAGGGAACTTCAACTCTCTCTTTATTTGTCCTTGTAGACAACAAAGCACTGCCAGCGTTATGTAGGATATCCATTAGGGAAAAAGCACAACACTCACTTGGAAGTGAACTTTGGTTCAATGGATTGAATCTTTTTGTTTCGGCAACAAACTGGATTTGCACATCACTACGAACACATATCATCGGGAGTAGTTGTATTATACTGTATCAGGGAAAACACTATTTTTTTGGTTGGTTTTATTTGTAATGAATATGGATTCCTATAATTTCAGCAATACCCCAAAATGTATCTTTAGATACATGACTGCAGTTAACGTTTGTACTTTTCTTTTTTTCCTTGACTGTTTTATGCTCCTGTAAATTGCCGTCCTGTGTCTGTTTGTATCAATGTGGTTTTGCTTGTGATGGTTGTTATGAGGTAGTGTAGATAGGAGAAAGGTACAGCACTCGTTCCATGTACTCTTTTATTTTTATTGTTTGTATGTCAGGTTTCAGTTAGGAGTAGGTCAGGTAAATTCATTCTAAAACGCCCTTTCACACAAACTGTTTGATAAAAGAAAGAATTTGACCAGTGTACATACCCCAGTACTCTTTTGTACTACATGAATTTTGATTGAAAGCAGAGGAATAAAGCCTCTTTTATTTAGTGTAAAACTGTGTTGTCCTGTCTCTTTCTCTTTTTTGTCATAGTCAACCAACTAGACCCTTATATAGATCTTTAACCCTTGAGTGTAAAAGGAAACCAAATAGACAGTCATTTTACGCTCTCAAGAGTTACATTATTGTTAAACATCTGCATGACTTAATTTACAATAAGTCTTCACAATTAGAGAATATAGAATAATTATTCTTTTGATCGACGTTTGCCTGTTGTCTCTCCTATTGGTACCAACATCAATACAGCATGGAATTGTGTACACAATCTTATCCAACGATAACAAAATATTCTAAGTTTTGGGTCTGAGAGTCTAAATCTCATCAAACGGTGGTCCGTGGCTCAAATGCCGAATAAATAGTGGACCTTGATCTGAAAAGGGTTGAAAACCACTGTACTAGAAGGTTTAAGTGTACAGGGTAGACTTGTGCGCTTTCCTTTGTATCAAAAGAACCACAGAGTACGACGTCAGTCTCAGTCTGAAGTGTCAGACCCTTTTATTTTAGTTAGCTTAGCAGCGATCACACGTCAATAAGCTACCATCACTGTACTTAACCACTCAAACCCTATATACTTCATTGATCGGGGTCCCCCAGGGGTCCATACTTGGTCCCCTTCCTTTTTTCCCTCTAAAAAAAAATCTCTTCACTGAAAATAGCTGATCTACAAGCTCAAAATGCATCACGACGCTTGTAGATCTGCTATTTTCGCCAAATGTTCGGCTATTATGACATAGCCAGAATAGTGACACTATAGGGTTCAAGTGGTTAATCACCTTTTAAAAACAAGAATTAGAAAAGCTACATTACAGGCGCCACTACCATTTCAGAAACAACCTAACTGTACATACATATAAACAACGGATAAATAAATACATATTAGTTTGGCCTTTTTGGTTAAAACAATCTACTGTACATGAGCATGTAAAACAACAAAGCTTAAAAAACTTAAAAGTTAGCTTCCTGGTTAGCAAATTAGTATAACAAGTGTCAAAACAAAGTGCGAAAGTAAAATACAACAAAGTAATGCAAATGCTCCAAATACGGCTTCATCGTTATATCAAAACGTGCTTTTAAGATGTCATTGTGCATTCAATAATAACATTATGGGGGGAACACTGCCACCTAGTGTACTGTGTTGATATAGTATCATCAGTAATAGGCATACCAGAGCTTTTGTTCATCAGTGATAGAAAATATATTAGGATACACTGGGATCCTAATTCCC
>NC_137611.1:11808122-11873122 GCF_963280865.1 Gymnoscopelus braueri
CTACCATACAGTAATGTCTTATTCATTCAAATTAAGTCCTGGGTTCTAGTTTTCACTTTGTTTCATTGTGTAAAACACTTTGAAAAGTGCTACACAAATGATGATGGAGTCTCTAGTTATGTAATATTATATTATAGTTATATTCTTATTATTATTAGCAGTAAATCAAGGACAGTCACAAACACACAGTTAAATGAAAACTAATGAATGTTACCTGAACCATGGAAGGCAGTGCCCACCACTCGCACACAGCTGGGCACCCTGAGGTCCCAGAAACGCACCGTCTTGTCCTGGGAGCCAGAGGCGATCATCCAGCCTCCCCACGTAAACAGAGACAGGATGTGACCTGGGGAGCAGCAACGCACACATGGTGTAAAGTTACTGAGTACATTTACTCAAGTACTGTACTTAAGTACAACTTTGAGGTATTTTGTACTTTACTTGAGTATTTCCAATTTCCAATACTTTTACTTGTACTCCACTACATCTCAGAGGCAAATGTTGTACTTTTACTACAATTAATTGAAATCTTTAGTCACTAGTTACTTTTTAGATTTTGATTATTATTACAAAACATACATTAAACACTTCAGCCCTATACATTTCGGCCATTTGAAAATATCCGTATCTACGAGCTCACAATGCGTCGCATAGCGACGCATTGCGAGCTTGTAGATCTGCTATTTTCAAAAGATGTTTATACATTTGAAAACTTGAAATGGGACATTCTGCATTATGAGTACTTTTACTTTTGGTACTTGAAGTACATTTTGATGCCAATACTTTTGTACTTTTACTCAAGCACATTTTGAATTCCGGACTTTTACTTGTAGCAGGGTATTTCTATATTGCAGTATTGATACTTTTACTTTTATTATTTAAATTAGTACTTTTTCCACCACTGTCCACCACTAAACAAAATTAAACATTGAATTGTGAGGTTTTTTCTCTAGCAATTGGGACATACTTTTCTGAGTTATGAGTGTTTTTCCTCACACTTGTGACTGAGCATCCTTTTTTTTTCCTCAAAAAAATGTGAGTTAGAAAGCAAATATCATGTTTCTATATGGTCCTACACAGGCATGCAATGCTCATTTGGTATGTTCTTGCACTCTATTTCAATGACGTGACGCGCACGTCGCTTAACAACTACACTGCAAGTCACACAATGGACAATTGATATGCATCTAGGCTTATTCCTATGTTAATTCGCTAGGTGTGAGTCGGGAGCCTTTGAAAACTTTGTTGAGGTGCGAATTTAAAGTAGTTTTAAATCTATGCGTGTGCCTATGCGTGTGCTCCTGGTCAAATAGGTTCCGGCACGGCGCGCAAGGCCGTCCAGTGAGCATTGCACCCCTGGTCCTACAATCCAGGCGTTTAAGTCAAATAAATCTTGAGTCTGGTCTTTAACTGTGTGGACACAACAACGTGCAGTTCACCTGTGTGTCCACTGAGGGCGTGCAGACCCTGTCCTCTCTGACAGTCAGTGGTGTAGATGTTGCAGTCTCCTGCTCCGGCGCTGATCAGGATGGCTCCTCCGCTCTCTGGACCCTCCATGAAGGCCAGGTCCCTGATGGTGCCATCGTGCATGCTGAACTCTAAATCCGGGCCTTGGGAGGAGGAGAACAAGGGAAGCAAGAAGCAGAGAAAAGGTGATCAGCCTGATTTTCTCGCATAGAACGAGTAGCCAAAGTAGACCTTTAACCACTTAAAGGGGTTGAATCCATAGACTGATTTTGTAGTTTTTTTTAACTACAGCAGGGTAAAAACATAGCAGGCCACATGATGATGTAAGCAACACCGCTGCAGCTAATAAAGTTAATAATGGGTGTGTTTACGGGCTGTCACGATTACAAATTTAAGTTTACGATTAATTGTCACCCAAATAATTGCGATTAACGATTTCATTGTGTTTTTGGAATTGAACACTGGAACATATGAATACAAATTTGCCTTTTAGGCTTCGTAATGAAATATTGCACAGGGCAGATATGACAAATATCTTAAATATACAAAAGGTCTAATTTTATACTTTTAAAAAAATTAATGAAAAAGCGGAAATAGCTGGTCTACAAGCTTACAACACGTCATGGAGTGACGCGTTGTAAGCTTGTAGATCAGCTATTTCTGCTTTTTTAAAGTATTTGAAAATGTATGAACATTTTTCAACATGGAAACGACTATGACGATTATGCAAAAATAATTGCGATTATCTCAAATAATTGCGATTAGACAATTATGTAATAATTGTGACAGGCCTATGTGTGTTAGATTTAGGTGTTACAATGTGCATTGACAATACTGTCGACTACTGTCTATGCTTGCACATTGTGTCACCCATGGCTCTGGGCACACCTACATCTAACACACCCACTTTTAATTGTATTCACAATAATATATACCAACTTAAAGGGCTTACAGTTTGCATTTGGACTGTAACTGTTATTGCTCCTTGCTGAAAACACACCCCACATCCTGTTAGAAGCTGGGAAGTGTGTTAGGATGCGTACCTGTGGCGTTGCAGGTCTCGGCACTGAAAGGCAGCACTTTGACGTATTTGTCATTGGAGCCGGTGGCCAGCAGCTGTCCACAGTGGCTCCAGGCCACACAGTAGATGGAGCCCTTGTGATGTTTGTTCCTCTTGAAACGGACCGCCGGCTGCTTGGGAGGACTTGACCCACTGAAGAAAGGACGAAAAGGAGAGAATCAGTTCTTATTGTTGTTGGTTTTATTTATTTATTTCTGTTTTCAGGTTTTCATTGGAGCCCCATCGCTGCATTTTCTCTAATTTCTCTAATTAGCACACCCTTCAAAGAGCCATGATGAGCCAGTACATACAATCCCTTTACAATTCAGACATTTAGCACAGTGTAGGGTCTGGGGACCCCCAGGGGTCCTTGAGGGGGTTACTTCCAGGGCGTCCCCAGCTAAATGACTGATAGTTAGGAGTCAAACAGACCCTTACAGTTCCATAACTCTGACCATGTACAAATAGAACCAAATGGACCCACTCAGAGTTATGGCGGTCCGTGGCCTAATGCATACCAAACTGGGGGGGTCCCAGTTTACAACCCCTGATTTAGCAGACACTCTTATCCAGAGCGTTTTACAAAGTACAAAGTGAGTGTCAGCTGGTGTACTAATATGTAGTTGGGATGAGAACGTGTAGCTGTAGCACAGTGGTTTTCAACCTTTTTCATATCAATTATCAATTATCAATTATTTATTTGGTATTTGAGCCACGGAACCACCATTTGATGAGATTTAGACTCTCAGACCCAAAACTTAGAATATTTTGTTGTTGTTGGGATACGATTTTGTCCACAATTCCATGCTGAAACCAAATGGACCCGTAAGGGTCCATTTGGTTTCATTTTACGCTCACAAGAGTCAAAGGTCTATAAGAGTCCATTTGGTTATCAACTCCATCATTTAGCTGGGGACCACCTGGAACCCCCTCAAGGACCACTGGCTGAGAACCACTGCTGTAGCAGAACAGGGACCTGTTGCTCAGGGTGTTTACCTCGTGTCCAGTGTCTCTGGGTAAGCACACACGCGTAGGGTCTTGGTGTTGGAGCCCACGGCGTACAGCGCTCCTGACGGGTGGAAGGCTACGGCTCGGATGGCCTGAGTGTCCTCCAGCGTGTTCACTGGCACAAAGAGGTCTTTGGGCTTGTCATCCTCCTGAGATACAGACACAAAGCACATGGATCCAACGTGATTAGCAGCGCGCTCTAGCTTGATTTGATCTTCCCTGTAAACACATCGACCTTGATGCTATCATTATGCCAGCAACTGTCTATGTTGTCGATAACAAGATATTGTTATTCCGCATTTAACACATTAAGACCTGAGGCCTATGTCCAAAACTGTTACTTTTCGGGATTGAAATTGAAAAAAAACAAAAGTATCAGATCCACAAGCTCAAAACGCGTCGCTTCACACCACGTTTCGAGCTTGTGGATCTGATACTTTTGACGCTTTTGTGCAGCACGGTGTGTAGTATGATCAAGTAGGACATTAATTTACAAAAAAACACAAAAGGTTAGAATATGGAGATGCATGTGGAGATGACTGACGTCATCACGTCACCATGGCAAGATCATATAAAAGGCACAGAAAGACACAAGAGTGCTTTAAGCAGGAGTTGACGTATTCAGTAATCAAATATAACCGTCTCAGCTGAAGGTAATCCTCACATCCCAACATGTCCAAACCGAGAGTCTTCTTTGACATCAGCGCCGGCAGCGCCCCCGTGGGCCGCATTGTCATGGAGCTGCACGCCGACGTGGTGCCCAAGACGGCCGAGAACTTCCGTGCGCTGTGCACCGGGGAGAAGAACTACGGCTACAAGGGCTCCTCCTTCCACCGGGTCATCCCCAAGTTCATGGTCCAGGGCGGAGACTTCACCCAACACAACGGGACCGGCGGCAAGTCCATCTACGGAACCAAGTTCGCCGACGAGAACTTCACTCTGACTCACACCGGCCCCGGCATCCTGTCCATGGCCAACTCCGGACCCAACACCAACGGGTCACAGTTCTTCATCTGTACCGAGAAGACCGCCTGGCTGGATGGGAAGCACGTGGTGTTCGGGCAGGTGGTGGAGGGGCTCGAGGTTTTGAAGCAGGTGGAGAGCTACGGATCCGCGGGCGGGAAGACCACGAAGAAGATCACAATCGCTGATTGTGGACAGCTCTGAATGGCCCACTGACCCAAAACATGGGTACCTACACTGGGCTCCAAGAACTGCTACTGAACGTGCAGTGAGTCTCAACCTGTTTCATATCAAAGTTTGATATGCATTAGGGAAGGGAAGGAACGGCAGACCAGGTTAATCCTGTGTGGGCGATTCAGTTTCTAGCTTCACTCAGCTGATTATGATAATAATATCTCCGACTTATATTGCACTTGTCTAAGTACTCAAAGTCGCTTTACATGGGGAGGGAGAAAACAAAAAAATTATTACGTTTATTAGGAAGAAAAACAAAAAAATAATTATGTGTAAGAGTAAAATCTTTCAAAACAGTAGAACAAAAAAAAACAAGGAGGTAAGCGGTTAGCTAGGGATAGCGATATTGAAGAGATGGTTTTTGAGAGCGGTTTTGAAGAATGGGAGGATGGATGGTTGGGGAGTGCGTTCCACAGGGAGGGGGCAGCAACAAAACCCACAGGTTCGGTGCTTGGTCGGTGCCTGGACCGCCAGGTGGTTGGCGTCACCAGACCTGAGGGAGTGGCAGAGGACGTGAGGATGGAGGACGTCGGAGAGGTAGGGGGGGAGCCAGGTTGTTAAGTGAGTGCCTTGTAGGTGGTGAGCAGTATTCTGAAGTGGATTCTTTGTTTGACAGGAAGCCAGTGTAGGTCGTAGAGGACCTGGTGTATTATGGTCTCTGGAGCGGGTACCGGTGAGCAGAAACTCAGCTGAGTTCTGAACATATTGGATGTGATGAATGCATGGATGATGAGTGTTTCAGCTGCAGAAATTGACAGGGAGGACCAGAGACGGGCAATGTCCTTGAGGTGGAGGGAAGCAGTTTTAGCGGTATGGGTGGAGGGTGTGGCAGTGGAGCCATCACCAATGAGTGAGAAGTCCTAGGTGGAGTGGGTCTGTTGACTGACCCGGCCTCCTCCCTCATGTTGCTGCATTAGTAACGTTAGCTTATGGGTTTATTTTGCATAACTTTTTTTTCTCCAAAAAGTCCCATTTTTATTTAGTTTTTTGTTAAACAACGACTTCACCCATCTTATATTTCTTCATATAATTGGTCCCCACGAATGCTCATGATAATATGGTAAAATGTTTTGACATCATCGTTAGGCAGGTTTTTTTTTTTCAAACAGGATTTAAAATTTTGTATTTCATTTTTTATTAACGAGAGAACAATGGCTTCCATTATAGCGTGCTAACTTTCCAGGAATAGAGAGCCTGCAGTTTCTATTAGCTTAGATTTCCTATCGATGATGTCACTGGTAGAAGGGTTTCCGAACTGTCCACGACCCTCCTCTGAGACACAGAGCGACATTATCATGAGCATTAATTAGTAAGGACCAATTACATGAAAATAGGTTGAAAAAATGGTTGAAGTCATCCTTTAAGTTATGTAATAAATGAGAAAATAAAAGTTGATCGCTAAGACAGATGAGTATTTATTTTTTTAACAAAGGGAGTCTACCGGCGCGCCTCGGCCTAAAACGTCCAGTCCGGTGCGTCACAGGGGCAGGGACAACAGATGCAGAAGAGATCAACGCTGGAGCAGCACTGACGTTTCGGTCTTACGACCGTCCTCAGAGCCATGACTCTGCGGAAGGTCGTAAGACCGAAACGTCAGTCACTTTTTGTACTTGCACCTTAAACAATAAAAGGCTTAATTAAACTGTCCGTGCTGCTCCAGAGCATTTTTTTGTTACACCTGGAGTTTAATACTATATAATAACAATATATTTTCCAAAGAGTACCGTATCAAAACAAAAGAGCTCCATTTACAGGTAGTAACTCCCTAGTGTTAACTCAACCTGAAGACAGGTTGTTTAAATAAAAATAAACAAGAAGTTTGTAGATCTCCTTTTGTTTACACAAAAAGAAAAACAAAAGGAGATCTACAAACTTCTCCTTGTTTATTTTTTGGAGAATTTATTTGTTTGCTTATAGTTAACAAAAGGAGACCTACAAACCTCGTGTTTATTTGTTTGCTTATAGTTAAAGGTAGGGTAAGTGATTTGCTTTAATTAAAATAAGTGTTAAATAGCTCTATATTCTGATAGTACTCATTGCTATAGAGTGTTTGTTCAGTAAAAGGAGTCTCCTTGTCTCTCCAGCTCTTTATAAAACAGAAAATGCATTTCCGTTTCAGTTTCAGTTTCATTTCCAATTTTATCCAACCAGGACAGAGAACTCAGTCAGGATACAGATTAAACAAGTGAAATTGGAAGTTATGACACAAAGAAATGAGCAGGCAAAATTTGAACTGGAACACTATACAAATTAAGCTTAAAAATGGGTACTTTCTCCTGATTGGCTGAGATTTTGACACCTACCGAAAAATGTATTTTCTGTTTATTAAAGAGCTGGAGAGACGGGGAGACTCCTGTTACTGAACAAACACTCTATAGCAATGATTACTATCACAATATAGTGCTTTAACCTTTTAACAAAATACTTTTTGTTTTAACCAAAAAATATCACTTACCCTACCTTTAAATGTCCTCAAACAGAAACTTCAATGAAAGATTTCATTGAAGGTTTCATTTTACGCTCTCAAGAGACACCAGGTAAACTGATTTCAGAGGGACTTCCAGTTCAAAATATTTAAATATTCCAGTCCAAAATAAAAGTCCTCCAGGATGAGGTTGCAAGCACAGTGGGGCTCCAAACTCCCTCCAGGGTGGGGTTGCAAGAAAGAAGGAACAGGACTTAAAAATAACATGTGTTCTGTCAAACTAGGTAATAGTAGGAGGATTGTCGTGTTGCTCAACAATGTCTGTCTGTGGAGTGTGAGGAACAATCCGCCCGTGCGTCAGGTGATACTCTCTCCTCAGGTACGCGTGGAAATAGTCTTCCACCAGCAGGATCTGTGCCATGTTAAACAGCAGAGTGGTGGCGTAGTAGTAGTTCGAGTTGGCGCTGCCCGCGTAGATCCAGAGGTGCCAGAAAACAGGGAGCAGGGCGGAGCAGGCAACCAGCACACAGGACACCGGGAAGATGTTCCTCAGCAACGGGAACAGGTGACTCCACATGGGAAGGAGGGCCAGGTAGAGAGCGACGTCTCCTACCGTAGGGTAGGACTTAAAGATGGACACCAGCGCGATCAGCATGAACATCAGAAACACCGGATGCTCCTGCAGTTTGATGGACAGAGGGACGGTGTAGAGGAACGCGTTGATCTGGAACGCACACAGGAAGAAGAGACGGAAGGCTTCGAACATCTCCGAGAACATGTACCAGAACAGACCGATGTTCGGAGTCAGGTCCGGAGCAGACAGAATGAATCCGTAGACGGACGGCAGGAAGTCCCAGGACCCCAGCAGGGAGAAGGACAGGCCTACCAGGACCAGCAGGCTGCCCAGGTACATGACGGAATACTGCAGTAGGAAGAACCAGAAACTGGACCTGTGAACGTCTACTGGGATGCACCGACGCTGGAGGAAGTACAGCAATGCAGGGGCAAACAGCGTCACCGGGTAGATGGACTGATACGTGGCGAGGGCCAGGAATACGGCGCTCAGCAAGGCACTTCCCTTGACGGTGGCGAGGATGTAGAGCGCGGTGACAGCGTTGTTTAGGCCACAGGTCGACTTGGCCACGCAGGACAGGATGGTGAACGGGTTCAACAGGTAAACCATGGCTACTTTTAGCGGGATGCAATACGTTTCACCGGGGCTTCTGACGAGCTCCAGGGAGTCTACAGTGTAGCGTTCTGCCTCCAGAGCATATTTCTGCTTTCGGAGTGCTTGTTGGTTGTAGTCCTTTGCTGCCAGGTAGAGAGCCACGGCAGTGATCCCATCGGCCATCACAAACGTGATCTCTGCATAATCCATGACAAAGTGGAAGAGGCAGATGATGAGAGGGCTCTCGTGGACCACATCTCCAGAGTAGGGGGATAGTCCCAGGTCGAGCAGAGCCAGACCTTCCACCACTCTCTTCCAGGCGTTCAGAGGAGAAACCACCTCCACTCTCTCTGCGATCAAAGCCGCTAAACCGAACCCAAACAGAACGGCACGGATCGTAGCGGCCAGAATCAACAACAGCGTCAAAGGAGCCGCCATCTCGGCGCGGAGGAGGAGCTCCCCGATGATCCCCTTGTGGCCCCACCCCGTGAGAGAGAGAGGCATGATGGGAATTGAAGTCCTTTGGGTTAGCAAGGGCAAGGCCGATGACGTCAGTCTTGACAAGGCATTGTGGTGTAGGCGAAACAAGCTTTCCCTGAGCCATGCAGTAATGACAATAAAGGCGCATGCATGCACCAATCTTTTATCATTTATTTCTGGCGTGTCGATGACGTCACAATGATGATGTTATCAATATCTCTACATTTTGTGCATTTCTAATGGATCTGAGTCCCCCTGACTTCCTGTCACAGTTGTCAACGGGGGCTGCTGGACCCAAATGCAAGGGACAGCAGAAAGAGACAGTTCCATGAAGATTTATTAAGCAGTCAATGGCCACGGCTAAACATTGTCAGAATCAGAATAAGAAACACAAAACACTAAGAAACAGAAGGCTTTGGGAACCAAACTAGAAATACAACTAGAAAAAGTGCTCCTCGGAGCACAGGTCTCCGCCAGGTCAGGTAGGTTATTGTGGCCTCCTGGTAGCACTATAACAGGCCAAACAGACATGATGACATGTTGTAATGTTGCGTAACGTGCTAATGGAGTGATGGATCCAACATACAGTATTTGGGCAGCTCTATACTTGGGCAAGGCTGTCTGTAGACTGAATTTCATTTCAATGCAAACACATTTCATAAGGTTATTGTGCCCATTTAACCACTTTCAATCTGGTTCGTTATGAGCTTGTAGATCTGCTGCTCTTTGTTTTTCCTTTCTTCCTTTTTTTAAGCCATTTCACAATTTGGAGGCTATAACTATTCGGGGGGAAAGTCTGGGAACGCCTGATCTAGGATGTATTCATAGCATGATAGATGTGCTATAGCTTCACAATGTGACAGGTCAGTGAGGTCACTGCCTAAAAGCCAAGAAGGACGCTGCGTCCGTGTGACAGCTGACAACACTGAGATGATAGACAGCCCCCTCTTCACCACATGGGTCCATTCTTACACTCTCAAGAGTTACATGAACACACATTCCTGGGTTCCTACCTCTTTACTTCGGCTTAAGGAGCCTGGAGAATCGCCTGGTTTATCTCCTTTTGGTTTTTGCCCACTGTTGACACACACACACATTAATCAGCGGATATAAAAACTAATCACACATTCGAGCATGAATTTAAAGTCATACTGTGAAACATTCATTTTAGTAGTCTTTTTGGTGACACCTCATGTCTGTTAGAACTGTGATTAGCCAGAAATCAGTTTGAAACTAAACCTCATAAGTACCAGTCCAAACCTATGCTGCAGGGCCCTAGCACTGGGGTTACGTATATCTGAAAGCAACAACTTTTTCAGAAATGGCATGTATTAACTTTAAAATACATAAATAAATACATTTCTGGTACATGTCCGGTGCCTGTGTCATTTTGGCATGAGTGTCAGGGGCAGACACCACTAAAAATAGTGTTCAAAAACACATTTATGTGGAATGGTTATTGTGAAAAATATGCCAGTGAAAGATTACATAAAAAAAAAACTTTGGTTAAAGCGGCACTATGTAACTTTTAAAATGTAATTTTGTTCCAATCTGTATGGTAGAGTATGTTAATACAATATAATTTATACAACCTGTATGGTAGAGTATGTTAATACAATATAATTTATACAACCTGTATGGTAGAGTATGTTAATACAATATAATGTATACAACCTGTATGGTAGAGTATGTTAATACAATATAATTTATACAATTGTGGCGCTTGTATTTGGTCTCCACGCTCTTCTATTGAGACATTTTAGATCCAGTGTCTAGGTGAGACATGGCCTTCGTCACGATCCTGTCTCTGGTTTAACACGGATCTTGACCTGAAGGTCAAGATTCCATGTATCCCCTGATCAAGCAGACAGGCTCCTTCTATTAGCTTAATGGTAAAAAAAATGTCAAATCCGGGGAAAGCAGGAAATTTACGTGAATTGAAAAAGTGACACAGTAGTGGCTTTTAGTGGAGGAATGAACCCATTAAGGCCTGAGGTTCCGATTCTACAAACTGTCTTCTAAATCCAGAAAAACTGTTTTCTGAAAAAACTTATGTTGCTGTATCAGTGGTTCTCAAACTTTTTCATGTCAAGGACCTCCAAAATTATATGTATTTGGCTGCGGACCCCCATCTCAAAATACTTTGTTCCAGGGACCCAAAGATTTGAGTTACACATTTTCACTCTAAAAATATGTATTTTCAAAGATTTGCTAAAAAAATATTTCAAAAATAGCAGATCTACAAGCTCGTAGCGCGGCACTCGGTGCCGCGCTATGAGCTTGTATATCTGCTATTTTTGAATAGCCAAAGTATAAAATAATGGTTTAAGTCGTTAACACAGATGTGTTTAATTAGGTTAAGGTGAGTGAACAAAGCCACACAGAGCCATCACACCCACCTCTGGGAGAGGACAGGGGACTCGCTGGGCGGAGGAGGGACCACCGCCCGGCCCCCCGCCGGGCGCTGTGGGGTGCTGCTGCTGAGGAGCACCTCTTCCCCCTGCGTGGCTGGCTGCTCGTTGTTGTTCTCTGAGGCCGGCGCGTCGTCGTTGGTGTTCCCGTTCCCGTTCCCGTTCTCGTTGCCGTTGCACTGCTGGGTCAGAGCCTGGACCTCCTCGCCGAGGTTCTCCATCCCTACGTTCAGCTCCTCAAGCTTCTGGATGGACCTGAGGAACACACACACACACACACATATATATTCAAAAGTATTCAAAATATGTATGTCTGCTATTTTTGAACAGCTAACATATGAATGGATAAAGTGACTAAAATGATTGTGATTCTGTATTAAAGGGATATTTCACTTTCAAAAAAAAGTTTTGTCATTTTATCGTCTACTCAGGCCTTTGTCAGCCCCCCAGACAGTTTTTAAGTTTCTCGATTCAGTATTTAGGCAATTGATATTCATTTTATCAGACACGCCCCCTTCCTATACAAACCCATTGTAACTTTAAACTCCATTTTAACCATGTTAGATTCATCAAAAACACCCGTCCTTGGTTCTGGTGACTCATACCGCCCCCCTAATACGCGAGGGGGCCGTGTTTTTTCTATTACTTTTTTCATTTATTTAAAAAAAAAAGAATTGAAAATTAAAAAAATTAAATACAATAAAAAAAATATAATAAAATAAATGAAAAAGATAATTGAAAAAACACGGCCCCCTCACGCATTCGGAGGGCAGGATGAGTCACCAGAACCAAGGACGGGTGTTTTCGATGAATCTAACATGGTTAAAATGGAGTTTGAAGTTACAATGGGTTTGTATAGGAAGGGGGCGTGTCTGGTAAAATGAAAATCAAATATCTAAATACTGAATCGAGCAACTTAAAAACTGTCTGGGGGATCACAAAAGCCGGAGTAGACGACAAAATGACCAAAAGTTTTTTTGAAAGTGAAATATCCCTTTAACTGCTTTTGCTCGGGACCCCCTGGAAGGAACCCCCCCAAGGGCCCCTGGGGGCCCTTGGGGGGGTTAATGCTTGCTTAACCACTTACTTCATTGTACAACAAATAGCAAAAAATAGCCCATCTATCTGATAGATCTGCTATGTTCGCTATATTTGGAGAAAAATGAAGTTATACACCTTTCCCTCAAAATCATCTCCTAACCTGTCTGTTGTGTAATTTTATTTTGTAGTAATGTTCTAGTGTTTCCTGTCGTCCTTATAGTTGTTGCCTGTGTTGTCCAACCTCCCTGAGTGATCTCCACCTGTAGTCCTCTAGCCTATCCCTGGCCTGTGTTGATTGTCAGTTGTGTTCACCTGTGTGTGGTTATCCCTGTGTGTGTGTGTGTGTATATAAACCCTCAGTTCCTTCTGTTTCTTGCCAGTCCTTAAATGTTGTTATGGTGGTGTTCAGTTATTTTCCTGCCAATGCACACATAGACATCAAAGGGGGCTTGAGCCCCTGCCCTTTTATGTCTGTCGGTAACAAGTGCCCTCGCCAAACCATGGTTGCAGCATTTATAATGGTGAAAAAAACAACAAATGCCCCTTCTCCATGTTGTACTCGAAGGCACTGAGGCAGCATTCAAGAGAATTGCCCCTGTCTTAAGGCAGGTACACATTGCAGGACCTTAAAGTGCTCGGGGGGTTATCTGATCGTTAAGCATTACACACTGCAGGAGTTTATTTCTTGAAATCGGCTGTCATAATATCGTTGTGGTCTTCACAACAGGATTGATCCCCGACAAGGGCTGACACACTGTAGGATAGTTCACTAGAATGCTATCTCCAGAGTCAGACCCAATACATACATTTGAGTTTATTCCAATTCATTTTAATCGACGTATCCCGTGATATGCCTCTCTCCCTCTCCCTCTCCCCCCTCTCTCGCTCTTTCTCTCTCTCTCTCTCTCCCTCTCTCTCTCTCTCGCACGTGAAGTGCGCAGAAGCCGTCAGTGACAGCGTTGCCATGTCCGCTTATTATAAGCGACTTTGGGCTTGTTTTTCTGTAGAGTTGCTTGTAAATATTGGTTGTTGCGGGGTGCATTTTTTGGGCTTATTTGTGTAGTTGCTTATTTGGCCTTGTTTCCTAATGTTGTTTAAACCAGTGGTTTAAACAACACATAATATGTATTTGTCCGCAGACCCCCCTTCTGTAAATATGTTGTGCCATCATAGACCCCCATACAAGATTTGTGTGGATTTGGAAAATATTCCATAAATTTTCTCAAGATTTTTATTTGAAAATAGCTGCGACGCGTTGTGAGCTTGTAGATCGGCTATTTTCAAATATCCAATGTATTTGTAAATAGGTTTAAAGTGCTCAAGTGGCCTTTTCTTGGGCTTGTTTTCATAGACCTGGTTGCTTATTTCTCTCGCAACATCTGGCAACGCTGTTCATAACACCGTGCACATGCTGCACACACACACACACACACACACACACACACAGAGCTCGCTCTTGCTCTCACTCTCTGTCTGTCTGTCTCTCTCTCTCTCTCTGTACAATTCCTCTAAAATAAACAGCCCACCAGGCTCGCTCACTCTCTCATTTTGTTTTATAATGTTAACTTAATACAGGACTGGACGGTAATATTGCGGTAGGGACTGTTTGTTGTGGTCAGATCCAGCGACGCTCCCCTGGCCACGGTGGCTGTAATGTGCTCTCATTGGCTGTAGCGTGGATCTCCTCGCAGACCCTTTCATAATGTATGATACTGTCCGATCTCCTGTCTGGGACAGAGCTGAATATCTAACATGGTAGTTATCTGAAAATGGTCGGAAAGCCGTCGCAGAGCGGATAATCGCGGCCACATCGTCTCGCGGAACCTTTCACACAGAGCGAGCATTATCTCGCAGATCAAAGGCCGATCTGCGTCAGATCGGGAGGTTTTGTCGGCGAGCGCCAAAAAATGTCGGCGACAGCAATCTCGGACCAAATCTCCTGCAGTGTGTACGAGCCTTTACTCTCCTGAACTGGAATGCAGCCTTTAATGTTGTAAGAATGCCCCCTAGTCTCCTCTGTCAGTAAACTGTGGAAATCCCGTTGGCTCGCACCTGCAGACAGTAAAGTTAACTTAATTGAGCCCCATGTCGCGCAGTGCGTGCGCAGAATTATAGCCGATTTACAAGCTCACAACGCGTCGCAACGCGAGGCGTTGTGAGCTTGTAGATCGGCTATTTTTGGTGCGCGATACCGCCCGCCAAACGAAGTATATACACAATTGAAACCTAGCTGAGCGCACGGCACAACAACGCACATCTTCAATGAACACGGACCAATTTGAGACTGATTATTACTTGTCAAGCAGGAGCCTGCTGCCAAGTCTCACCCTTTGAGAGTGAGAGTCACGCAATTTAACCTCTTCACTCGCCTCACGCCACACTTGCCATTTCACACGCTTTTTCCCCCCTCTCACAGCAAAAAAAAAAAAAAAAGGGACGCTCGTCCTAAAACACACTGCCCCATTTTTTTCGCGGACCGTGGCCGCCGGATTAGACCCGGGGCGAGGGTGTTTTAGGACGACCATTCCATTCCATTTGGAGAGGTCATTAGGACGTTCCATTTGGAGAGGTGCGCTGCGCGATGGGATGGACTGGAGAGAAGTACTCATTCAGAATTGAATGAGTACGGCTATAGTTAAATGTGAACTCTTTCTGCTATAAATATGCATCCATGCGTTCTGTGCGCCCGTCGGCTGCAACGTTTCCTTTTTGCCACACATCTACACTTCATGGAGTACATTTTTTTTGTACCGAATTAACCGAATTAAAGTAATAAACGGAAATAAAAAGTGGAAAAAACGCAAAAAAAACGAAAAAAAGGGTAGAGGTGCCCTTTGGGAATTAAAGCCCCTGCCCCTATAATTCCTTCTGCACGTCCCTGCACTTGCCTTCCTGAGTATGGAGAATAAATGCTCGAGCATTTGACATGCTCTGCCTCTGACTTGTCTGTTCTTACACTTACTTGGGTCCTACATCTCCTGAGTCGCACCCTTACAATCAATTATTTATCAGCCCTAATTAAAAGCCAACTGTGCAGCCATCAGCTGGGTGAAGCAGTGAAAGCAATGTCCCCTCCCTCCCTCCTGGGGACCAGAATATACTTCCCCTTTCATCCTGTTTATTGCCAGGCCGGCTGCTTCAGACTAAAGCAAAACAATCATGTGCCGTATTGTCTGCATCTAGTTAAAACGGCAACGGGGACAGGGAACAAAAGCACTGAGCAGTAATGATGTCATTGTGAAAGTCTTGTGCATAATGCAGAGGGGTATGGGAGGGGGGGATCATTCAAAGGGCCTTTGTCCTGCAGATAGAGTGATGGGAGGGGGGGGCGGGGCACACATTTTTTATTCACTTTTTTGAAACCCGGGAAATAATGTAGTGCTTGTTGCCGCCGGTGCCGTTTCTGTGTTTTGAGAGGGTGTGTGTGTGTGAGTTGCTATGGTAACGTTGTATCTCTGTAAGGGGGAGGGGCGGTGGCTGGTTTTCGGAGGCGTCACTGCCGGGTCAACAATGTGTGTTGTTGTAGCCCAGTGGTTCTCAAAGTGAGGTCCGGGGGACACCCAGGGGTCCTTGAGGGGGTTCCAGGGGGTCCCCCACCAAAAAGAGAGCTATTCAAAAATAGCCAAAAAGAAGTCGCAAAACAACATTTCAAGGACCCCACTTTGAGAACCACTGCCCTAAGGCACTGGTTCTCAAACTTCTTCATGTCAAGGACCCCCAAACTGACACTTATTAGCCCGCGGACCCCCTTTTGAAAAGATATGCCGCAGGGACCCCCATAAGAGAAGATGTTTTACGGCTCTAGCAGTGATTCTCAACCATTTTAATTTCAAGGACCCCCAGTTTGACATGCATTAGGCTACGGACCCCCATTTAATGGCATTTCTATCTCTGGGAACCCAGTTTATTTAGTAAAAATCAATGTTAATTCAACTCTGAGAGTGTACACATGGAACCAGTTAGAGACCCATAAAGGTCCATTTGGTTCCTGACTATCCATCCTTTAGCTGAGGACCCCCTGGAACCCCCTCAAGGACCCCTGGGAGAGAACCAATGCCCTAAGGGTATTAGTGCTCCCCTTTGAGAAGCACTGGTGGTGTAGTCTAGGAGGGCTGTAGGTAACCAGCCCAGATGGTGCAGTGTGTGATGAAAGACAGGTGGGGGGGTGGGGGGGGTAAGGGGTGGGGGGTGGAGCCTCATGGGACCCATCACTGTGGACCTGCTGCTCCTCATCTGACAGCTGCACCTCTACACTGTAATTAGCCACTCCACTGTGTGTGTGTGTGTGTGTGTGTGTGTGTGTGTGTGTGTGTGTGTGTGTGTGTGTGTGTGTGTGTGTGTGTGTGTGTGTGTGTGTGTGTGTGTGTGTGTGTGTGTGTGTGTGTGTGTGTGTGTGTGTGTGCGTGCGCGCGACTGCGCGTGTGCGTGCTCGACTATGGATGCAGACTTGCTTACTACAAGTCCCAGTCTTGTCCTTGTATGACACGGTACAATAGAGCCCCGCCCGCTGGTACAGAACATTGAGGCGCATAAGGGCTCGCTTTGGGAAAAGCCTGATACCTGCAATCATGGCCGTCTAAACCACTTAAACCCTATATCGTTGCTGTCGGGCAGATCCCTCTTATCTCCATATTTTAACTTTTTGTGTTTTTTCGTAAATTAACGCCCTACTTCATCGTACTACAGTGTCACTCAAAAGCATCAAAAGTAGCAGATCTGCAAGCTCGAAACGCGGCGCGAAGCGACGCGTTTTGAGCTTGTAGATCTGCTACTTTAGCTGTTTATGAATTTGAATCCTGAAAAGTAACAGTTTTCGACACGTTTCCAGAGACTATTTCCTTCATTGAACCTAGTGAAAATAGTCCTCCAGGGGTCTATCCTTAGTCCTCCTCTTTTCCCTTCCACACTAAATCTCTTCGTCGAAATCTACAAGCTCACAACGAGTTGCAATGCGATACGCTGTGAGCTCGTCGTCTCTATCGGCTATTTTTGGCGAATGTTCGCCTATTATTGCCCTGAAAAGGGATGCTAGGGTTCATGTGGTTAAAGAACAAGCCTCGCTGAACTGGCATGAGGGACAATTTCAACCCTTTTACTATTTTCAATGTATGAAAACAAGGTCTGTGGTGAACGTAAGTTTATTGTTTTGTTGAACATAAATTAGACCGAAACCATTACATACTTTTTGTATGTACTGTAATTGTGTGTGTGGTTAAAAAAATCACACCCTGTGTGAAGTGGGCGGTGTCTTGCTAGCTAATCACAATACTGAATGGAGTCAACCAATCATGTACAAAAAATAAATACTGTACATTTATTGAAAAACACTCTTTATGAGAAACCATAACTTAAAAAAAAACCAATTTATGGTTTTTTTAAAGTTATGGTTTCTTATATAGAGCTATGCACATGTGTCATGTGACACTGGCCAATCACAGTCCTGAATAGACTGTGATTGGCCAATCACGGTGCACATTTTTGTACATTTTCTTTTGTACATTTTTGGCCAATCACAGCGCAGGATTTGTTGTACAAATATCCAAACCTCACTTATAATGGCGGTTTCACCGCCCAAAAATCACACCCTGTGTGAAGTGGGCGGTGTCTTGCTAGCTAATCACAATACTGAATGGAGTCAACCAATCATGTACAAAAAATAAATACATTTATTGAAACACTCTTTATGATGGAAGAAACCATAACTTAAAAAAAAAACAAAATATTTTTTTTTTAAAGTTATGGTTTCTTATATAGGGCTATGCACATGTGTCATGTGACACTGGCCAATCACTGGCCAATCATGTGACACTGGCCAATCACAGTCCTGAATATAGTCCAGACCATAACTTAAAAAAAACAAATTTATGGTTTGTTTTAAGTTATGGTTTCTTATATAGGGCTATGCACATGTGTCATGTGACACTGGCCAATCACAGTCCTGAATAGACTGTGATTGGCCAATCACGGTGCAGGGTTAGGCGGGGTACATTTTTGGCCAATCACAGCGCAGGATTTGTTGTACAAATATCCAAACCTCACTTATAGGGGCCAAAAATCGTAAAAAGGGCGTCGATCTTCTTGAACAACTTCAGCCTTTGTTTGCTACGGAACTTATTTTCTTAATTTATCCAAAAAAACAAAGCAGTTTGCATTGGAAATCTGCAGTGGGAAACCATGGCAGGAGTAACTTCTGGAGTTGGTAGATTCACAAGTCGGTCTCTAAATGCTTCACTCAACAGAGACCGGTGACAATAAAACAACTTTTATTGTTTAAACTGTGTCTGTGGAAACAATTTGCAGAACCAATTCAAAGTGACAATGCAATGGGGGCGGCAGTGGCTCAGCAGGTAGAGTGGCCACCGTGGAATCTGAAAATTCCTGGCTTCATGTCGAAGTGTCCTTGAGCTGCATGGTTACATCGACCGTCAGTGTAGTGAATGTTAAAGCGGTTTGGATAAAGCCTCTATAGCAAGGACCCCCTAGCTGAGAGAGAGATGAAGCAGGGACCCCCTCTATATTGTGTTGCTGATTAAACTTCTTTTTTTTTTTATTGGTCTGCTCTTTTTCCCCTCTACACCTATACCTCATTGCCAAAAAATAGCGGATCTACAAGCTCACAACGCCTCGCAGTGCGAGGTGTTGTGAGCTATTTTTGTGAGCTAAAGAGCTATTTTTGGCTAAAGTTCTCCTCAGAAAAGGGATGCTAGGGTTCAAGTGGTTAAAGGTAGGGTGATTTACTTTGGTTAAAATAAGTGTTAAATAGCTCTATATTCTGATAGTACTCATTGCTATAGTTTGTTCAGTAAAGTCTCCCATGTCTCTCCAGCTCTTTATTAAACAGAAAATGCATTTTCAGTGCTGCTGGCACCGCTAAAAATATCATATCACACAAAGATTTGGCGGACCCCCTATAGTAGCTCTGAGGACCCCCTAGGGGTCCCGTACCCCCTGTTGAAGAACCCTGCTCTATAGAAATGCACAATTTACCAAATGCGAGACTACTGGGTGTGCCCTAAAAACCCAGTGCTACAGGGATGACATCATTCTGTAGCACTGTACTGCGTTCTTATACTGTACATGCTACATGGGTGGACAAGACATGTTCTGTATACGGTCTAGTCTCTGGAATACAGATTACGTTCTACAGAGTTGACAGGTCTCCACCCATGCTTTCATCTAACACTCAAAAAGGCTGCACCGGCTGCTTACATACATGCGTGCAGCCGCGCATGGCGTTTGCGTGCTCACGGCGCGCGCGTGCACGTGTGTGTGTGTGTGTGTGTATGTGTGTGCGTGTGCGTACCTGTTGAGGAACTTCTGGGTGAGGCTGTCGCGCATGTCGCTGTTCTGCACCTCTTGGTCTTCTTGGTGGACTCCTCCCTCCAGCAGCATCTGTTGGTACATCTGTCTCTGCTGCTGCTTCTGCTCCAGATGTTGCTGCACCCGCAGCCTCTGGCGGTAGTACTCCTCAAACTTCTCTGTGGAGTCACGTAGCTGCATGGAACACACACGTGTCACACACACACACACACACACACACACACACACACACACACACACACACACACACACACACACACACACACACACACACACACACACACACACACACACACACACACACACACACACACACACACACACACACACACACACACACACACACACACGCAGTGGTGGAAAATTAGATATTTTTGTTTACTTAAGTAAAAGTATCAATACTGCAATGTAGAAAAACAAGTAAAAGTCCGGAATTCAAAATGTACTTGAGTAAAAGCACACAAGTATTGGTATCAAAATGTACTTTATGTATCAAAAGTAAAAGTACTAAAATGTTTGAAAATAGCAGATCCACAAGCTCACAACGCGACGCGTTGTGAGCTTGTAGATCGGCTATTATCAAATGAAAAATAAAAATAAAATAAAAAAGGGCTAAAGTGGTTAATGTATGTTTAATAACGTAATAATGTATATCTGCAAAATAACTAGTAACTAAAGTTTTTTAATAATTGTAGTGGAATAAAAGTACAATATTTGCCTCTGAAATGTAGTGGAGTAGAAGTAAAAGTATAGACAATTGGACATACTCTTGTAAAGTAAAAATACCTCAAAATTTTACTTAAGTACAGTACTTGAGTACATGTACTTAGTTACTTTACACCACTGCACACACGTCTACGTCAAACCCATGCAGCACAGCGCACTGGCATGCACAAGTTGATCAACGTGCAGCTATGCATCCAGGTTACGCATAATTAGGGCTGAACGATATTGGAGGAAATTGACATTGTGATTATTATTTTTTTGTACATGAAGTTACATAAGTAAGTAAGTAGGTCGGAGTGGCTTGTTGTCGGTATCGGCCGAGAACGAAGGTGTCTATGCCCTTCTCTATGCGCTATAGACCCCCGGGAAATGGACCAACATCCCACCATCAGATCCCAGTACTGACAAATCTAGACAAATTGTGAAAAATGGGGATTTAAAAAAAAACAATTACACAAATCCCAAAATAATTTCAGATTGGGGTCTGTGGCCAACTACATTTGGGGGTCTTTGACATGAAAATATTTGAGAACCACTGACTGGTATAACCTATATGGGTAGTTTTACAATGCCAGATGCATACAGTAGCAGTATCATCACACACACGCGCACGCACACGCACACGCACACACACACACACACACACACACACACACACACACACACACAAAGCCCAAATTCACTAATGCTTGGATGAGATCCAGGTAGTATTCAAAGGCAGCCTTGTAGCGCAGCGTGCTGCTGTCAGTTCAGGTATTAGAAGAATGAGAGGCGATGACAGATCACTTCCCTCCTGTGATCCCTGTATCCTGGACCTGCTATCTGATGAGCCTTATACCGTGTGTGTGTGTGTGTGTGTGTGTGTGTGTGTGTGTGTGTGTGTGTGTGTGTGTGTGTGTGTGTGTGTGTGTGTGTGTGTGTGTGTGTGTGTGTGTGTGTGTGTGTGTGTGTGTGTGTGTGTGGCAGAGAGGGAGAAAGAAAAGCGAGGGAGAGTGTAAAGGAGGTGAAATCCCAGAGGCCCAGTGTCTCAGTCTGCCGGCTGCTTTATCCGTCGCCACGGTGATGGGATGGGGTGGGGCAAAAGCAGTAAATTCTCACACAGAACACACACACACACACACACACACACACACACACACACACACACACACACACACACACACACACACACACACACACACACACACACACACACACACACACACACACACACACACACACACACACACACAGACACACACACAGCGACTGACTGCAAAAACGCAGCCACTGCCTAGAATAGCATTAAGACCGCGGTAAAACACAACGCTATGGTAGGAGGGGAGGTTTACAGGCAAACAGAGATATGAAGATGTCACGCAAGGACAAAGAGCTCTTTAAAGGTTGCTATCTTCAATGTTCATCACAGAAAACCAGCTAACTAAACCACTAACCAGAAAGCCAGGTTAGGTTCTATAGGTCACCGGTTCTCCAACCTTTCACCTCAAGAGAAACATAATGGTGTCTGTCCCCGGGAGCCAAATGTATTATGAATGAATAACTTAAGCCCAAAATTAACAAAAAAAATGAAAATAGTCTACAAAATCTACAAAGCTCACAATGCGTTGTGATGCAACACGTTGTGAGCTTATAGATCTGCTATTTTCACTATTTTGACATTTCTTGGAATTTTCTGTGACATTTTTGGAAAAAAAAATTTGGAAAGGTAAAAAAAAAAAGAAATAAAGGAAGAAAACCTGATATTTATTCACGACCCACACAAATTGCTCCGTGACCCAAAATTGGGTCACGACCCCTATGTTTGTGATGCAGTGCTGTAGGGAGCTAGGCTCAGATTGTGCGTGTGACAGAGAGGTGTGACAGCATGATGACTCAGTGACATCAGAGACGTCCTATAGAGATAGAGTCATCTCCCAGGACTGCTCTATATTTAGACTGGAGGCCAAAAGTCGATCCACAATGTTGACAACAAAGATAACACGTTTTTCGGTGACAATGGGTATAACTCTATTCATCCATGCCTTTACTTCCATCTCTCGGATGGAGATCCTAGCCCCAAGAAAGGTTTCACATAATTGTTACGTTAATTAAAGCTGCAGTCTGTAAATATGTCCTCCCCTGACGGAGAGAGAGGTAATTACTTACTAACACACAGGATTCAAACCCACATGGGGGAAACCAAACATCTATCTGCCCCTTTTTGCCAGGGTCAAATATTGGGACAATGAGCTTCAGGCAGGACTACTTGTCAACCAGTAGCTGTCCCAACCGACACCAGGGTAACTTTTCCCAATAGAAGAGCAGATGTGTGCACATCTTTGAATATATATATTTTTAAAGCTAACATTTTTAACTCAAATCTTTGCTTCTGGGGGTCCCTGGAACAACATATTTTGACATGGGGGTCTGCGGCTAAATACATATCATTTTGGGGGTCCTTGACAAAGTTTGAGAACCACTGATATTATAGCAACATACGTTTTTTCAAAAAAATTTTAGGATTTAGACAACATTTGTAGAATCCCCCAGAAGCAAAGACTTGAGTTACAAATGTTCGCTTTAAAAAATATATATATTCAAAGATTTGCAAAAAAAATCACGATTTAAAAAAAATAGCAGATATACAAGCTCATAGCGCGGCACCGAGTGCCGCGCTATGAGCTTGTATATCTGCTATTTTTCAATAGCCAAATAAATCTTAAAATTACACAGATGCGTTCCCGGTCTTTTGGGGTTAAGATAACAACCAGTGGCCAGGTCGTGTTTGATGTTACCTCGTTCCTCTCAGCGGAGCCAGGTGACGGAGCATCCTCTCCAGGGGCGGAGGCGGGCCGCGCGTTGGGGGTTCCACCCGAGCTGGGGGTTCCACCCGGGTTGGGGGTTCCACCCGGGCCTGACCCCAGCATTTTGTCCACAGGCGTGTCCGTTCTGGAGCTACAAGCACAAAGCAAAGCACCCACAGCAACAGATTAGTGTTCTGTTGTGATTACTATCATGTCTAAGATGACAGGTAATCACCTACTGTCACTCGGCAGCTGGCCCGAGATGACACACACTGTGTTACACACAGGATCTGCTTTCATTGTAGTTCTGTTTGTGAGCTAAGCCAGGGGCGTCATTTGCCACTCCATACCATTCACATGTAACCAGCTGGAATTCAGTTAGTGAACGTTTTTACAGATGAATCAGATTTTAGATCAGTGCTATACAGGGTTGCATTGCTCATGGGACGGCCTAACACGCCGTGCAACAACCTTTTTGAACAGGAGCACGCGCAGGCACACGCATAGATTTAAGACAACTTTAAATTCACACCTCAACAAAGTTTACAAAGGCTCCCGACTCACACCAGGTGAATTAACATAGGAATGAGCCTAGATGCATATCAATTGTCCATTGTGTGACCTGTAGTGTAGGTGTTAAGCGACGTGCACGTTCCAATTCAGCAATGCAACACTGGTGCTATAACGGGCATTGATTAGAAGTGCACCTAAATCCACGACCATCCATCCATGTGTATGTGACTTATGACGCATGTACTGTAGATTGAACCTTGCTCTGCTTAATACAATTCATGAAAGTTCAGAGGTGTCTGAGTTATTATTCTATGCCTATGGTAACCTAAGTTGATCAGTGCTGTATGCGCATTCCACATGGAATGATCTACATCTAGGTGTATATACTGCTTGGTTTAAAGTTACTATTTGTACGTACTGTATGTAATCGCCACATGTCATACAGTAGTTCTTTCTGAAATTACACCTCTGAGCTAAGCGTTGAACACTCACTATATCAGTGTTGATTTCGTCGACTAAAACTATGACGAACAATGTTCGTCGACTACCTTTTTTCACTGACAAAAACTAAATAAAAACTAAGCTACGATGACTAAAACTATGACTAAACATATTGACAATTTCGTCAACAAATAAAAACTAGACTAAAATGTTAGGGAGGGATTAGTGGAGAAGAGATCCAGTAGAACTAAAAGACAAGTCATTTTAATGCTTGGTTGCGCTCAGGTGATGCACTCTGAAAATAGCAGATCTACAAGATCACAACGCGTCGCAGCACGACGCAGATCTGCTATTTTCAACACCACCAAAATATTTTTTTTACATCGACTAAATCAACTGTAAATTTAGTCGACTATAATCTTATGATATTTAGTCGACTAAAACTAGACTAACAGTAAAACGTTTCAGATAACTAAAATATGACTAAAACAAAAGGGAATTTGATTCAAAAGACTATGACTAAAACAGAATAAAAATTTGCTGTCAAAATCAACACCAGATCATAATCTCCCTTACGTCTCGGGCGATTCCTCGAAGATGCTGTGGCAGTCGGAGCTCTCCATCATCAGACTCCTGCTCAGGCTCTGGCCCCCGACGCCGGGGTACTGGAAGTTGGCGAAGGAGTGCGACATGGGGGAGACCCCTTTGCCCGTGCCGGCAGCGTCCCCGCCCATGGTGCCCCTCTTCTCCTGGCCCGACGACAGCCCGTAGGACAGGCCGTCCAGCGCCGGGTTGAGGGAACGCGACATGTAGGTGTCGGCGGACTGCGGGCGCCGCAGCGGGGACGGCGGGTAAGGGGACAGCTTGCTCATGAGCGGGGTGAGCAGGTCGCTGTAGCCCGCCTTGGCGGGCTTGACGAGGCGGTCCACGTGGATGTTGAGCTGCTTCTGCTCGAAGGCACACTGGAAGACGCTGTGGTTGAGGTTCTGCATCCAGGAGAGCAGGGACAGGTCCAGGTCGTCGCAGCCGTTCCCACACAGCATGTCCACGCCCATGAGCACCTCGCTCTCTGTGATCTCCTCCCCCGTCGCCTTGCTCTGCACGTCAGTCAATAGATCATGCAGTGAGACGTTACTCATTTAGGGCTGCAACTATTGATGTTTTTTTTTTGTGATTATTCTATCGATAACTAATAAAAACAACATTTGCTTTTCTATTTTTCCCTTCAGAATCAAATATTGTATTAAAATCGAGTTTTATAATCAATTAAATCGATTCGCTTCATTCGCCTACGTGTTGCAATCCAGAGTCACTCATTCACCACAAAATTGTCATGCTACTAGTAATACATGATACTGCCCACGATACTGACATGATACTGCCCATGATACTGACATGATACTGACCATGATACTGCCCATGATACTGACATGATACTGACCATGATACTGCCCATGATACTGACATGATACTGACACGATACTGCCCATGATACTGACATGATACTGACATGATACTGACATGATACTGACATGATACTGACCATGATACTGCCCATGATACTGACATGATACTGACCATGATACTGATTTCAGTCATTAACGCATTGGAATCCCTGCATCCTTTATCTACAAATTGTCCAGATGGACCAAAATTCTTGCAACTGACCCGAAACCAAAGCAAAAATAACACCGAAAAAATCAGCTATTGCCTGAACCTTTATCAGCTTAATATTTGCTGTAGTCATTCTTTTAATTCCCTAGGGTTGATTTCAGGGGGATAGGAGGATTTCAGAGTGCGTTTGTTGCCCCAGTGTATTTCTGACACCAACCCATTTTGTTTAGTTCATGGCTTGGTAGTGCAGAGGCAGATATTCTTTCAGCAAATGCTTTTTTGCGGTTGGTTTCCTGTAACGAGTGTCTGTCTCTAAGTGGTCCCACCTGGCAGAACTCCACGCAGCACTCGTACAGCACGCCTTTCAGCAGCAGCTGGAAGAGGCGGTTCCCGCTGGCCTTGAACCCGGCCTCACTCAGCTTCCTGTCGGCCGGGATGAACTCTGCCACCATGGTGCACGCCTCCTCGAAACACTGCACCCTGGCCGTGCTCGGGTTCCAGTCCTGGACACGTCAAAAATAAATCACTCTCAATTCCACATTTTTTTTTAGGGAATTTGTTTATCAATTTTAGGATAGTGAAGATAAGACAGGAAAGGCTGAGAATCCTTGGGAATCATAGCAAGGGTGTGGTGAGTAACAATTCCAGATAAGAGCATGTACATCCACTCTAGTATCCAAGTGCAGGACAAACAGAAAATCTGCATAAAGAAAATAATAAAGTCTGCACACTGATAATTTGCTCCCAACTACTGGATCAACATTTTGATCACATCTGGATCTTGTGAAACGTTGACCCAATACATACATGCCATAAACAGTGGGAGCAAATTAGCCATGTGCAGACTTTATCATTTTCTTTATAAAAGACAAATTCAGCTCGCTGCTTGGCCCCGTTAATGTTAATACAGATAGTTTCAATCTATGGCGGTGGATGTAGTGCTTGCCTTAAACTCTGCGTGGTTGGTGAGCCGGGGCAGGGTGAGGAGCAGACACAGTTTGCTGTAGTCATCTTTAGTGGGACAGAACTCCTCCAGGGCATGGAGACACTTCACCGCCTCCTGCATGGTGAACTCCAACTGAAACCACACACACAACAATTAGCATAGCGGTAACCAGCCTGCACACACTGGCCCTCATTTCTCAACGCAGCGTATAAACCAGCCTATATTTTTCCATATATTCGGCCGTACACCAACGTCGAAGTCACATTTATCAACGAATCCTACACAGCTGATCCGTGCCTACATTTGGTCCCAGGCTTGATAAATGTCACGGCTGAAACCTAGCGTCATTTAAATAACACGCCCTTAAATATTCTCAAAACGCCCCGATTTTACGACATGAAGAAGGACCAGAATACGACCAAAGACATCAAAAGCCAATGAGAAAGAGTTTCCCCCGCCTGCCTCGCCACACACACACACGCACACGCACACGCCCCCCCTCTCTCTCTCTCTCTCTCTCTCTCTCTCTCTCTCTCTCTCTCTCTCTCTCTCTCTCTCTCACACACACACACACACACACACACACACACACACACAGACGCCCGCCCAGCTGTGTTTTTCATGTATTGTAATCCGTACCGTAGCGTTACAATCTTTGTCACGTAGGCTTGTAGCCTACATGAATGACATATTATGATACCAATCACATCGCCATGAATGGAATACGTTTGTATATTAATTTATTTAACCCATACCGAGCAGTGCACAAGCAGTCATGTAGGATATTCCCCGTGAGACTCGGACGGGCGCCAGTGATTCCGCCACGTTAATAAGAGATTGGAGCGTCGGGTTTATATCCTTAACCCAGCTAGGATGTAGTCTTCAAAACTCTCTATGACATAACTCCATAACATATGACAAGCTACTGTAAGTTTGTACACCTCACTGTCCATGAAAAGATCGTCGGGAGTCCCGACCGCGGGAGTCCCGAGTCCCGGCGCAAAAGCGCTCGTATATTTTGAAAATAGCAGATCTACAAGCTCACAACGCGTCGCGATGCGACCCGTTTTTGAGCTTGCAAATCTGCTATTTTCAAATAGCCAATGCAACTGAATGACTGTTAAAGCAGTTTGTTTAAATTACTTTATAAAATGTTATATTTTCACAGGGATTATTTATTAGTGTAGATATACATTTAGGAGTGGATTATGTGTCCAGATGCCTGTCAGACAGTCAGACAATGCTGCTCCGCAGGTCTACAATGGAATAAACGGGCGCAGCCAACGTCAACAACTGGTCTCGACCAGACGTGAGATCTCAGCGTATGGTAGGATGAAGCCCACGTCAGGATATATTGATAAATGCCGAAAGGTGCGGTGATCTCGCCCTACGCCCATTATTTGGGCTGCACCGCGTTGATAAATGAGGGCCACTGTACCTGTATCAGGGTGCAGCCCCTACTGTGAAAACCACTGACATAGAGCAACAGTTCCATTTGGAATACAATGGTTGTTTGGTTGGTTGGTTGGATGGTTTCTTTATTGTCACTTCAGGTAGTCAGAGATGTGCATAATGCATAAGTCATTAGTAGGTACAAATAGAGGCATAGGCATTGTGTGTATTCTATCACCAGTAAAATGGCATATAAACACCTAAAGACTGAACTGGCCATCTGCACTTGGACTGACCAGGCATAATAAATCATGTGCAATTTATCACAACTAAAATGCCAATCTTCAGGAAACAATGTTTTTTTTTAAAATCTCATTGACACTGTGACATATCTGTTTAAGTATAGATGACATGCGATTTGTATTCATTTAATTTGCTTTCTCTATTTATGTCTGTGTTTATGTTCTTTCTGTGCTGCTTGTGCTTTTTGCCAACTCAAACGTTTTGTTCTGTGCTTACTGAGCATTTATTGCCTGTAATTCATTGAACCCTTTCATTAAGGAAAGGATTCCGAATAAGCCTTTTTCTTGCACTGTATCTATGCTTCTTATTTGTGATAAATGTGCTGTTCTTTTTTCCTATTGTGCTAATAAACTCAACAGTATAACAGATCAATATGTAGGCATATAGATATGTAGTTCGATATAAATAAACATAAATATATGGACAGGTATAAATATCACCAGTAGTATGTGCATATACTGTAGTAGGTACTGTATGTGTACAGAGAAGGGCGGTGCCCTGCGGGCATTCTTAGGAACAGGAGCTATTGAAGGATTAACAATAGCTTCTGAACACTGGGTTTATGTCTGTGTGTGTGTGTGTGTGTGTGTGTGTGTGTGTGTGTGTGTGTGTGTGTGTGTGTGTGTGTGTGTGTGTGTGTGTGTGTGTGTGTGTGTGTGTGTGTGTTTCTGAAAGAGATGTGTGTCATAAAGGAGAGATATGGACTCACATGCTGAGGCTCGTCCTCTGCAGACATGGCGTTGTTCACGAACAGAGCTTCCAGAAACTTCTGCTTGAGGACAATGTATCGGAACCTGAACACCACGCCAAGGACAAAGCTGCAGTTATACACCAGCACAGCGCTGCACATGACTATGACAGAGTGGACTCGTCAATTATTATGGTCTATTCATTACAATGTATTATAACGGTGGTAGCATTTGTGTCGTTGCCTTGTTTATGTACAGTATAAGTTATATCTGTGCACTGTCCACCTCATCAAACTTTGACTTTTGTTCTATTCTCCACCCCATGGACACTTGAATTCATGGATATGTTTTAGTTTTTGTCGCATTCCTAAGCCAATAATTGGATGACCGGCAGCGGTTCCGGTAGGAGACACAAAGAGTCTCCTTTGTATCTCCTACCGGAAACGCGGCCTACCTGTCCGCTTGGTCATCAAATTATTGGCTTAGGAATGCGGAACTCGATAATCGATAGAGAAAAGTAATTATTTGGGTGAACTATCCCTTTAAGCCATGGTTGGTCGTATGACGAATAGCAATATTCGTCATACGTTTTTATAAATAAATCAAAGTGATTCACTCGCCTTTTTCCGTCAAACTTGTCCATGCACTCTAGCGGCTGAATGAACTGCAAGACCTCATCCCACTGGCCGTCCAGCACCAGTTGTCTGAAACATGAACATGACGTCATTAACGCATTGGAATCCCTGTATCCTTTATCTACTAATTGTCCAGATGGACCGAAATTATTGCAACTGACCCGAAACCAAAGCAAGAATAACACCGATAGGAACAAGCTAATGCCTGAGCCTTTATTAGCATAATATTTGCTGTGGTCATTATTTTAAGTCACTAGCGTTCTCAACGTGAGGTCCGGGGACCACCAGAGGTCCAAATGGACCCTTACGGGTCTGTGTACAAATAATCTCTCAAGAACAGATTCTGCTCTGCGTTTGAATCTGTCGGGGGGATTCGTCATATCGCGTACGCACTGGCCGACAAGTGGGCGTGCCTTCAGATCAGGAAGCAGGCCGCGCTTTACCCAATCAAATGTAGTGGGCGGGATTACGTATCCGCCGATCCTTCCCTACTAGAAACAAACCGAAACTCATTTAACAATAGCGTCCTCGGAGCAGACAAAACCACAGAAAGATATTCACATTTTAACTTGCTCTTTCATCATAGAAACAAGTGGGCTTATAACCAAAACGATCCATGTTCTTTGGGAGAAGTGGTGTTAGTGTTCCGTGTAGAAATATTGTTAGTGGGAATGAAAACATAGTCGCACCACCGGAAGTGAAGGCTGAAGGCAGACCAAAACCCCGGTTTCCTTGCGCACGGGTGCTTCCTCCCAGAGCCAAGTGAGATAGTCAAAAACAGTTGTTTTTCCTCTTCATTTGGCGATGGGTTCCCAGATTGGTGTACAAATGGACCCTTACTTAAATGAACACTGCAGATTTTAAAGTGTCGATTGGGGTCCCATAAAAAACATCATCAAATGGCAGTCCGTGACCTCAATCATGCATATCAAAACCGGTGGTCCTTGAAATAAAACAAAAAGGTAGAAAATCACTGTTTTAAGCGATTAAGCCCAGAAAAAAAGGCCCTGTGAACAGAACAGACGTGAAACAGAAGCCGTGGTCGGATAAATGCATTCTTCATTCCAGAGGAATTCCACAGAGGTCTGTCCAGAAAGACACACTGCTGGCTGACATTCAAGGGAGCACTCAGATCTAATGTGGCGGTTCCGTGTAACACTATCAGCAATCTGTCGGATGTCACAGAGTACGTCGTCAAACACACAGGATGTTTGCCTGATGCTGCCCCGCCGTATCATAGTAAAACTGAAGCTTTGTAATCTAGAAGACAGTACACAGTGAAATCTGCAGTGTTTATTTCACTCTGAAAGGGCTGATTTTTACGCTGCCAGGATTAAATCAACACTCTGGGTTTTACTGTGTATGTTGCGGCGGCTTGGCTGCTGCTGTTATTGTATTGGTTTCATGTTGAGCCCCACCAATGCCAGATTGTTGGGTCCAATACTGATCCCAATTTTGAAGAGTCCTAGACCAGTGGTTCTCAACATGTGGGTCGGGACCCCCAGGGCCGTCCCCTGCATGATTTTTGGGGGGGTCCCCAGACGATTTGCTTAATGTGCAACATTGTTTTCTCACTCAACAGTAAACAAACCAACATACCCTGTAAGTGTATTACAGGGTATCTACACATTTCTAAAGTGAGAATTTAATGAACCTTTTTAATACAGTATAAAAGGCGTTGTGATCTTGTAGATCAGCTAGTTTAACAATATTTATCTGTGGAGCCGAGTCAAACTAAATGTAATGCCTAAACTCATACAATTACAAGTGCTTTTCAGGGTGGGAGGGTCCCAGTTCAATATGATTATTTTGGGGGGTCCCCAGTTCAAATATGATTATTGTGGGGGGTCGCAGCCTGAAAAGGTTGAGAAGAACCACTGTCCTAGACCACCGATTACCAATGTCTTGACTGATATTTTGGTCAAACAGTGCAAAATGTTCTAATCAACTTGAAAAAAGTACATTTGATTAAAGTTACTATTTGAGAACATTTAACTATAAACAAAAAGGCTAAATAATCTAAATAAACACAAATAACTTTTTGATAACTAAAAGAAAAACAAAAAATGAACTTTAATTTATTTAACCACTTTTCAAAAATCTTCCCCAAAAAAAACCTGATCTACAAGTTCACAATACGTCACAACACGGCATGTTGTCAGCTTGTAGAACTGCTATTTTTTGAAAATATTTGAAAACTTTCAAAAATGCTCACCTACTAATGAAATCCCCCAAAACAGGGATGCCAGGGTTGAAAGTGGTTGAACATTTTGACATACCAGCTGAATAATTGCAGATACCAATGTCATCAAAAAAGTCAAATAATTGCAGATAAATTGTCGATATAATCGGTCGATCCCTTCGATCAGGATTAAATCAACACTCTTTACATGCATTGGTTTCATGTACCTGAGGATAGGCCTGTCACAATTATTACATAATCGCCTAATCGCAATTATTTGAGACAACCTCAAATATTTTGCATAATCGTTTCTACATTGATAAATGTTCATACATTTTCAAACATAGCAGAAATAGCTGATCCACAAGCTTACAACGCGTCACAAAGTGACGCGTTGTAAGCTTGTGGATCAGCTATTTCCGCTATTCTTACATTTTGTTGATGATTAAAATGATAAAATATGTCAGTAATTTCTTATTTAGGCTGTCTTAGTTATTTGTCATTTCTGCCTTTGTGCAACTTTTGTTCACCAAGCCGAAAAGCCAAACAGAAACACACTTTTATTCATAATGTTCCGATGCCAAACACCCAATTAAATCGTTAAATCGTTTGTGTGACAATTAATCGCCAACTTAAATGTCGTCATGGCGACAGCCCTGCCTATACCTGAGGAAGAGCATGTCGTCGGAGTAGAGTCCATTGATGACGCCGCTCTCCTTCTCCAGGGCCAGCATGCTGATGTGCAACTTCCTGGAGTTCAGGAAGTCCAGCACCACCTTGATGATCTCCACCTCCTTCACGTTGATGGTTTCTTCCGCTGTCATGGCGACCACGGGCTGCCAGAGGGAGGGAGGGAGGGAGGGGGGCCAACACAAAACAAACTGAAAGCAATCCCTCAGGGAACAGCAGGACAAGTCCAACGTTGTTGGAATTATAACTACACAGAGTCACAAGAAGTTTAGTCAACTCCTCGCTGCTGCTGTTGAGGAAAAACCCCAGTGGTCCTTTGTGTGAATACAAGAACCCCTCGCCCCAAAACACACTCGCCTCGGGTCAAATCCGGCGACCTCGGAGCAGTCGCCACCAGGTATTCCTAAACATAACCTCAGTAAAACTATGCCTAAATCTAACCTTATTCCTAATCGTAACCTCAGTAAAACTATGCCTAAACCTAACCTTATTCCTAATCGTAACCTCAGTAAAACTTTGCCTAAACCTAACTATTCCTAACCTTAACCTCAGTAAAACTATGCCTAAACCTAACTATTCCTAACCTTAACCTCAGTAAAACAAATACAAGAATACGGGAACCTCTGGGGGCGAGCGGTCCGCAAAAGAAATGGGGGCGAGTGTGTTTCGGGGCGAGCATTCCGAATACCCTTTGTGTTTTACATGAATTTCAGGTTTATATGCTTATAAAAATGTAGCCATTATCCTTAGATCCATAATTATAATAATAATAACAAATACATTTAAGTAATAACATACATTGCAATTAAAATTCCTTCATTTTAAGTTGATTTCTTTTCATCTTTAATCTCTAAATTGTTTCCTTAAAGACACAATTCAAAGGAAAGGGCATTCTCTGTAATACCAGCCTTTAACTTTCAGCTAATCCGTTGTAGTAATCCACAAATCCACAGATGATCCGCACAAGCACTTTCACTCCCGAATGAACCTGTGAGGACTGTCAATGTAACTTATTTTGCGTGCTTCCACTCTTACTATACAGTTAGGTATGTAGAGTACTGTAAATGAATCATCAACAGAGTCAGTGTCACACACACACACACACACACACACACACACACACACACACACACACACACACACACACACACACACACACACACACACACACACACACACACACACAGTCACACACACAGTCACACACACAGACACACTGGAATGTTCATCATCACCAGAGCACAGTGCAGGGGTCAGCACTCCAGTTTTGGAGATAATCCAAAAACAGTGATTACAACAATGTTGTGTGTTTTAATTAATGCAGAGATAGATGACACAGCCTAGCTGTCAAACCTAAGTGTCCATGATGCAGCTCCCAGCCAGAGAGAGAGAGAGAGGGAGGTTTTACAACTAGTTAATAACTGTAACCAACTAGTGTATCACATTGTAACAGAGTTAAATTAGTTAACAGTGCACTAACGTTACAACAACTGTGGTTCCTAAGGTTTGTTGACAGAAAACAGCGACCCTCATGAATCATGATCTCCTCCTTCTCCTCCTGCTGCTGCTGTTTGTGCTGCTGATCTAGCAGTATGGATGGATGGGGGAGTTAGATAACAACACCTTCTTAAACCGATCAACTGATCAATATGAATCTATATCTATCACACAGACACACACACACACACACAGATAGAAACACTGCAGCCTGCCTGGCTACTAGGCTATAGCTAGCGATGACACTAGGGGTCCGAGTCGCACTGTGACACAAGCATAAGGAGCTTATACTGTAGCTACTTGTTAGCTTTGCATAGACAGATAGATAGCGACTCTGGCGGCTAGATTAACTATAAATCCAACGCGGTTAGGCTAGAGATCAGGCAAAGCCAGCCAATTTGACAGATTGTTTGTTTGTACACAGACAGACAGGCCGAGAGAGAGAGAGAAGATCACGCATCATCTCTCTGTAGAGCCGCTAGTATAGCTGTATAGTGGTGGTGGACGGACGGACGGGCGGGGTGCAGAGAGAAGAGAAGAGAAGAGGACTCTCTGCTCTCCGTTCCCACGCACTGTGCGCACATTTATATTTACAATGATGTGATGAACAGAAACACTGACTCACCTGTTCTTATAAACACATGGGCTGTGGATGAGGTCGAGGAGTGGCTGTTGTTGCGTGTAAAGCGACACACGCTGTCACTTACAGGCTACAATGTTCCTCCTTGTTGTACTAGACAGCCTGACTGTGTGAGTCTGCCTTCAGTGCCGTGCCTCCCCCAGTCTGTGTGTGTGTGTGTGTGTGTGTGTGTGTGTATGTGTATGTGTGTACGTGTAAGTGTGTATGTGTGCGTGCGTGACTGACTGACTGTGTGTCCTGTGCTGTCTCCTCCTTGTTCTGCCTTCCACTGCACTGTGTTACCCTAACCCACCACCCAGCCCCCAGCTGACTGTCAACAATTATAATAATGATAATAATAATTATTATTATTTTGGGGGGTTGCTGCATGAAAAGGTTGAGAACTTGGCTACTGTACTTAAGTGCTAATAAATAAATACATAAAACATCCATTAGAGGTGGAAAGTATACACTATATGTAGGCCGATATTTACTCAATTACTTGCCTGAAGTACAATTTTGAGGCACTGTACTTGAGTATTGCCACAATGTCACTATACTTAAAGGCAAATGTACTATTTACTCCCACTTCAGTCATTTGATATTTTACATTTAGTTACTTTGTTGCCTATATTGAGATTAACAATATAAAATATAATCAACAAATTGATGAGGTTGTATCATTATGAATTAAAATTAGTTGGCCACCTGATAAAGTAGTTAAATTAAGCTGCAACATTAAATTAATGCTTCAATAAAGTATGATTTATTATTCTGAAATAGTTCACATTTACTTTTGGTGCTTCAACAATATTTTGTCAAATTTTGAATGCAGAACTTTTACTTTCAAATGAATATGTGGGTATTTCTATTTAGTTTGACTTACTGTAAGTAGATATCTGAGTACTTCTTCCTCCACTGGCATACACCCACCAATTAAAACAGAACATCTTTGTATGTGAGCTGTCATTAATACACAGTGTTGCTGCTGTTGAGAATGATGATACGTTAAATGAATCAATCACTCTGATATCAATCAATCCTTTATTAGGTTCATTTTCGTGGGATATGGGAATAGCAGCAAAGGTTTAGTAATTCAAATGAAATAAAATATGTATAAATTGGGACACACTCATCTCTTGCGAGTACTGTTCATACTGTATATGGTAGCATTGTATGTAATACAATGCTACGCATTTTTCAATATAGAACATTCTACATTATTATTTCCACGAACATCTTTGTCTCCAGGACACTTAGGATATAAAACACCCCTCATTACCATTAACCTATTAGGAGAGAATCATGACAGACACCAAATTACTGTTGATAGTTGGCATTTTAATAGAGATCAAAGCAATAAAAAAAACATAACATAAATACAGTACATGAACAACTGAGCATTTTTTAGTGAATTGAAAGAAGTCTGACTTCTCGTAATAGACTATGCTGCATTGGACAACTCCATCCTATAATACTGGCTACAACGTTGCTCTCAACACGTCTCCTTTTCGCTGCTTTGGACACGACCCTCCAAATATGAAATATGAAAAATACTTTCATATGACAAAATATATCTGTACAGTGTGAAAACACTGAAAAGTAAAACTATGATTTCATTTTCGGGGTTATAAAAAAATAAATCATAAAATGATTAAAAGTATATAAACTCCATCATGACAGCCCTGGAAACATGGCTGCGTATCTTCATGTACGCTGTTCAGTCAAAGCTACAGTGGGTTGGGGGGGCAGTGGTGGAAAGTAACTAAGTACATGTACTCAAGTACTGTGCTTAAGCACAAATTTGATGATTTTTTTTTTACTTTACTGGAGTATTTCCATTATTCGATTCTTTCTTCTACTCCACTACATCTCAGAGGCAAATATTGCACTTTTACTCCACTACAATGAATTGAAAACTTTAGTTACTTGCTTTATAGATTTTGATTATTACTACAAAACATATATTTACCACTTCAGCCCTATTTATACTTTGGCTATTTGAAAGTAGCCGATCTACAAGCTCACAACGCATCGCCATGCGACGCGTTGTGAGCTTGTAGATCTTCTATTCTCAAAGTAACTTGTAAAACCGGACGAGTACTTTAACTTTTGGTACTTTAAGTATATTTTGATGCCAATACTTTTGTACTTTTACTCAAGTACTTTTACTTGTAACAGAGTGTTTCTGCATTGCAGTATTGATACTTTTACCAAGTAAAAAATGCGAGTACTTTTTCCACCACTGGTTAGGGGGGGTATGAAGTGCTATCATAGGTTAGTTTAGACCTTCTATTTACAATTGTGGGCTACTTTAAGGGTAACCGGAATCTATCATTTAAGACAATATCCACAGTAAAGTGAATGAAATGTTAATACACTAGTTCTCAACCTTTTTTAATTTCACGGACCCCCAGCTTGATATGCATTAGGCCAAGACCCCCATTTGATTAAAAAAAAACATCTTATCTCTGCATGGGAACCCAATCTACACCGTAAACTCCTCAGCGTTCATTTGAGTCTGAGAGGGTCCATTTGTACTGTATATCCTCTCAGAGTTACAGACCCATAAGAGTCTATATTTGGTTCTTCTTAACTATCAAAATCATTTAGCTTGGGACCCCCTGGAACCCTCTTCAGGACACATGGGGGTCCCCGGACCCCACATCGAGAACCACTGTGTTAATAAACATGTAATGACCAAACGTGTTACGTCAACAGTGACTATTCTTAAGACTGCACAGACTGATGGCATGGCGTGAGTTTATCTCCTATTCTACAGCTGATAACGGACCCATCAATGACACCGTTGAGTGATCGCACGTTTTGCATCTGTAATTACGATAAAAAGGCCCCCATTATTACAATAAACGTACAGTATGTAGAATAGATTCATATAAACCAAAAAAAACGGCTACTAAAAGCTGACTCGTTCATTTTGAACGGAATAGCAATTATATACAAACTAAATTAACTTAAAGACATAAAGTATATCATGTTTCTTTCCGTAAAATGTCTTTCAAGCATTTTCTTTTTTTTTAAAAGACCTCCAAAGCAATTATATCAAAAATGAAAATAAATACAAAAAACGTCAGTTGCAGGTGTTCTCCAGGAAGGTAGATGAGTGATGATGATCATCATCGTAACACTTACTGAGATGGCGATCCATATCTGAGGTATTGTCCTCACTCTCTTGGCACTTCACTATTCACACACATTTATACACAAAGATCATACTGCTCCGATTAGTGACTCAAAGGGGAAGGTTGGGAGGCGCATGCCTGTACACCAATCAAGCTGTCATCCAGGAATTGACCGCCTCAAACTGACTCCTGAGATCAGCAGTGTTAATTTCGTCGACTAAAACTATGACGAACATCTTTCGTCGACTACCTTTTTTCACTGACGAAAACCAAATCAAAACAAAAACAAAAAACTACGCTATGATGACTAAAACTAAATATATTGACATATATCGACTACAATGTTATGTAGGGACTACTGGAGGAGAGATCAAGTAGAACTAAAAGACAAGTCATTTTGCGGTTGGTTGCGCTCGGGTGTTGCGCTCTGAAAATAGCAGATCTACAAGCTCACAACGCGTCGCCCTGCGACACGTTGTGAGCCTGTAGATCGGCTATTTTCAGCATGCAACCAAGTGTAAAATCAGGCATTACGACGCCATTGAGGCCCGCCAAAATCCTAAAACAACAAGGACTAAAAATAAAACATTTCGGATGACTAAAATATGACTAAAACTAAATAAAAATTGCCGTCAAAATTAACACCTGCTGATCAGGCCCTGTCATTTCTTCTTCCTCTTCGCCCAGCTGATGGCTGATTCATGTTGAGCACAAGGTAGGGGAGAGGGGGGGGGGGCAGTTAAGGGTTAAAAGTGTCTTGCTCAGAGACACATACAAGGGAGCCGGGGTCGAACCGGTGACCGCTACCCACTCTCTGCCCTCAGCTATTACCGTTGTCCCAGAAATGTTAGGGACAACCTATTTATCTCCTGCATCACACGGCAGTACTTCTCAACAGGCTTTCAAACACGCACTTCGCTTCGATATGAAACAGAAACAACGCATAAGGCCACACATGATCAACTTAGCGAAACCAATCTCTTAAGAGGAGTGACATTCAGTGCTTCAGTGGTCCATCTAGGTAAGGCATTATTAGCCCGTCTCTGCTTTCATTCATTTATCTTTTTTAGATTTTTTTTTGGCACACAAGAAGATGGACACGAGCTGACAAACGCACGCACAAACACACACACACCCTCACGCACATACACAGTACACACGTGCTCCATTTATATAGCCCAGGGTCTCACTGTCACACAGTCCTGTAATCATAGCAGCAATGTCCCCAAGGCCCTTTTAGTTGTCATTGTTATTAATGTTCTACATTCCAGTTGTACATTTTGTCAGCAGGGTCAGGTGTCCCTTTAATAATAAAAAAAAGAGGAAAAAAAGAAAAATCAATATCCACAAATTCCTCCGTGTCAGTTCCAAGATGAGGGCGGGACGGTCATGTCCGTCCCTATAAAAGCCCTTGAACGTGACACTACTTTGGCTGCAGTTTCTTGGGCGTTCCCTGCTTCTTGGTCTGCCATAGGTGGCTGGCGATGGTGATGGCGTCCACGCTGGCCGACATGGTCTTGGCCGGGATGATGCTGAACTGTTTCCTGTCCGAGTTGTACTTGTAGAGGCCCTCGATCATCTTCAGCGTGATGCTCTTGGGTCCGATGCCCGCCAGCTTGGTGATCTCCTCCGTCTCGGGGCAGTAGGCGTACACCGACCGGAACTGGCACCCGGCGTCGCGGAACAACACCAGGAAGTTGTTGGCCTCCGACTTCTCCATTTCCTGCGGTAAAGAATAATAGAGTGAAGGGGTGGGGGTGGAATTTGGGTGTCGTTTGGTAAATCAGCTGATCATTATTCAACTTATTCCTCTTATTTTACACATGCATTGACATAAACACACACACGCACACACGCTAGGGCTGTCCTTGTCTAAAGAACTTCTTAGTCAACTGTTATGGGCATTTAATCATTTAATGAATTGACAAATGTGTTTGCTGCATACAATCATCTGGAAGGCAGCCTTTTCAGGTTGGTGAGGTTGAGAATTGAACGTTCTAATATGTTTCATAATGGATACACAACACTACTGGCTATTCAAAATCATAGACTGGCAGAATTAAAGGATTATATCTCAAGGTTACAAGACTTTCAGCATGAAAGAAAAGCATAATAAATGACTAAACAACTAATACATTATTGGTCGTATTGTGTAATCAATTATTTGATCATGAGGGGAGAGCTGTCTAAACACATACACGCACGCGCACACGCACGCGCACGCACACGCACGCACACACACACACACACACACACACACACACACACACACACACACACACGCACACACACACGCACACACACGCACACACACACACGCACACACGCACACGCGCAAACTTACATCAAGTATCTTGTTCTTCTGCCCTTCATTGACCTTGCCAGCCAGACAGCAGTGGGCTAAAGCATTCTGGATGATGTGCTTGTTAGACTTTGCACTCGGCTCCTTGTATAGTTTAGGCCCTGAAGAATGAAGAACCAACAATGGGTTTGCAGTCAGACACGGCGACAATACATGAGACAGGCTGAATCCTTTTGTGACACTGGAATATCCTAACGTCAAAGAATCTCTGACCTGGAGAACTTTGTGTTGCATCATAACAAAAATCTATAACATAATTGTGCCATATTTTAAATCCACTGTCCTTAACCCATTAAAACCGGGAAAGCATCAAGGACACTTTTTAGTGTCCTTGACACTTAAAGGTTTTAAGCAGTGGGTCCTCAGTTACCTGTGTACTCCGTGTTGGAGGGGGTGGATGAAGTGGTGGACTCGTTCTCCCAGTCCTTCTCTCCGTTCCGACTGCCAGCCGATGGGCATGAGGAGAAGCCCTCTGCAGAATCTGGCCTGTGCACACACACACACACACACACACACACACACACACACACACACACACACACACAACACAACCCCACAAAAAAGAACAAACGACACGCACAAAGAACAACAATAAACACGAGAGACACAGACAGTATAGGAATAGAGGCCCCCGGAGCATGCAGGACATGAAGGCACGCACACACACACACACAGACAGTTTACAGGACAAACATGCACACATACACAGACACAAAAAAAAAAAAAGAAGAAAAAAAGGGTCAGACCCAGTGGCACAATTCTCTCAACCCCCGCGCATGTCCTCTCGGATCACGTCACGCACATTTCTGTGACTAAGCAGCGACAAGCATGGACGCAATGGTCAGCCAAGCAAAGCAAATTCCCTAGAACTGTCACCATTATGCCTATGGAGAGACGCAAGCTGTAGTAGTATAGCTACTAGTCTAGAGGCAAACGAAAAGCACTAAGCAACTAAGCAGAGTATAGCATAGAGTAGCTAGCGCAGAGAACCTAGCACAGAGCAGTCTGAGAGTATAGCGTTGCTGTCGGGCAGAAACCTCTTATCTCCATATGAACAAAAAAATATAGGATTTATTTTGGGCAAGGCAACAAATTATGACCAAGGCGTATCGACCTAGAAGGTCTTCATCAGGGTCTGTCCTACCCTGATGAAGACCTTCTAGGTCGATATGTGTTGGTCATAATTTGTTGCCTTGCTCAAAATAAATCCTATATTTTTTCACCAAAGACGGAGTGCCTTGGAATTATTTTCTTTGCAAGTCTGAGGTCCGCACCTTTTTGGAATTAAGCAGTACTTCTTTGATCTGCAAGCTCGAAGCTCGTTTTGAGCTTAAAGATCTGCTACTTTTGCTACTTTTGAATTTAATCCTGAAAAGTAACAGTTTTGGACATATGAGGTTTCCACCCCGACAGAGACGATATTACTGTATGAACTGTATAATACAGAAGATACCAGCTCGAGGGAGCTGGGGCAGAAAGCATAAAGAAACAAAGCCAGGTAGAACTTTAATGCAGAAGCCACAACTAGACGGAATAATATTAACCACTTAAACCCTCAATACTAGGTAAACTTAACCTGAGTTGGCTCTGTACTTGGTCCACTCTTTTTCCCCTCTACACCAAATCAATTTGCAAAAATATATATATAATCTACAAGCTCACAACAAGTCAGGTTTGTAAAGACATTGCAGATCTTTTATTTCTGGTGAATGTTCCCCCAGAATAGGGATGCTAGGGTTCAAGTTGTTTAATCTGTCAAAGGACTTTTGTCAGCACATAGCTGTGATGCAGCCATCACAATGTGTGTTTTTCTTTTAATCACATATTGGTCAGCCTCAAAGAAAATAGATCGGTAAATGAATCAAAGTTCTTTTGCATGAGAGTATACTATATATACTGTATATATATTTACAGTATATATAAATGTAATGGGACCTTTACTTATCCGTTTTCTACGATTCTACGATTTTCGTCCTTACTGTACTAACCTTCCCTTTCGCTCTTTGGGAGGGCTTAGGAAAAACGAGATATGACCAGAAGCTATTTTACTGCCTCTGTGGGTCGCATGCAGAATGGAGGAGAAGAGCCAGACACAGAGAGAAAGTGAGAGAGACAGGAGTCAAACAGGAGCGATGCATAGTAGTATAAGAGCCTGGCATGGGATAGAAAGTGATCATTACAAAACAAGTTGTACAATCTCATTAATCATAAAAAAAACACCACTACTTCTCGGCCTTAAGCCCATGACCCACCAAATTCCAACACACTTTGCTAGTTTGGGATGGCTCAGGGTAGAAGACAAGACAGGGTTAAGCAAACATCACTGGGAATGGTATTTAAGAACAAACATGGGATAGTTCTCATTCTACTGCTCTGCCACCAGAATGTGGAATGCCCTGACACCATCCATTAAAAGATGTGCAACACTTGTTGCACACAGGGAGATAAAAGTCATTTTCCCATCTCTTTTGTACACGTAGTGTTTGTATTTGTTGATGATATGCATCATTGTGTTAATTTTGTATACTATGTTTATGAATTGAATACATAGGACCACAATGGAAACAAGTCCCCAGGACTTTTTTTTGTGTTATCCTTTTAGCTTTAATGTCTTACTGTTACCACGTGCTGTTGAGTGGGAAAGTATTTTAGGAGGCGGCAATAACAAACAAACAAACAATCAAGTGATGTAATATAATCATAGAGGAGTGTGTTAATTATTCTTCACGGTAACTTTCAGGAATTTGACATTACAAGAACAGGGCAACCACCTGATCAGAGCAGCATCATTAGACTGCCTAGGAGATGGCTATCAAAATGTGACGTCCCTGAACGTAAGAGTTAAGCTTCACAGAGCATTTTATACACAGAGTAAGAAGTTTAAGTAAACGCGTTTAGTGAGAAGAAGTCTGGGGCTGTGCTGTGTGTGCACATTTCTTGCAGGCATAATACAGTAAATAGTCTGGCCCTCGTTTTCTCTTGCTGCTAAAAAAAAATCTAGCATATACTGTAAAAACCCTTTTAATTTCTCTGGGCATTAAGAGACCGTATGCTATCTATCTTTACTATATATTTCAGCTTGTTCCCTGGCCTGACTGAGTCAATGTATTCCTTGGGTTAAAGCCAAAATATGGCATAAATGTGTTCACTGCTTTTATTATTAGATGCTACTTGTATCCGTGATCCACTGGCCAAAGGCGAGGTGGAAGGAGGACATTTAAGAGTCATTTGTACTCTGCAGTAAGATGGTGTCACTTGCCGAAAAGGACTGATCTTCAAGCTAACAATGCGTTGCGTTGTGACTGTAGATCAGTCATTTTCGTTGCGCACTAGAGTATTATGTTATGTACACAAGCTTTAGAATTCAGTCAGTGTGAAAGTCAGTCCCTAGGCCTTACCTGGGAGTCCTCCTGTTGTCTGGATGGTTGATGTCATCGCCCAGGTTGAGGGAGGCCAAGGACACACTGGAGACAGAGAACCCTCGGGGACGCACCCCTGCACCAAAACATACAAGGAAGACATCAATGTGTGACTGTCTCACAGCCATATGATGTGCATGTGTGTGTGCGCGTGTGCGTCTGTGTGCGTCTCTGTATGTGTCTCTCTGTGTGTGTGTGTGTGTGTGTGTGTGCGTGTGCGTGTGCATGTGTGTGTGCGTGTGTGTGTGTGTGTGTGTGTGTGTGTGTGTGTGTGTGTGTGTGTGTGTGTGTGTGTGTGTGCGTGTGCGTGTGTGTGCGTGCGTGCGTGTGTGCGTTTTACCTGTCGCTCGCACAGGGGGCTTGGGAGACTCCATGACGTCCCTGTGGATGGATTTGGGGCGTGGCTTCTTCTTGAGGCTCCCGGGTCGGGGTTTGATGACATCATCCATGTCCTCCATCAGCTTGAGTTGCTTCCTCCTCAGATACTCGTTCTTGATGTAGTCTCTCCTCGCCTTCTCGTCGTCCTTCTTCTGCTGCTCTTCCTCTGCTTTCAACCTACAAGGGAAGGCCAAGATTACTATCTACATTACAATTTATTATCTCAAGAACACATTTAGCAGATGCTCTTATCCAGAGTGACAAGTGGGAGATCAGAGTAAATGGCATGAACTCTAGTCAACAAACGACAGTGTAAAATTTACACTGTCGTTTGTTGACTAGAGTTCACACTGTAAATGATCACATATTTGTAGAGTGCAAAGAGAATAATTAAGTGCTATAAAGAAACTAGGACACCAGGTAAACAATGATCTATCTAAATAACATACAGTACTTGACATTGTGCTCAAGCAAACAGTATAGGTCTATCCAAATAAGACCTCTGGATAATACTCAGGCATGCAAACAGCCCCGAGGTGAAAAAGGTGACAACATGTTTTGTTTTGTTTTCGGGTCAGGTGTCACACAATTGCCCTATTTGGATTCAAAACGGCTATTGTAGCTGAAAAGCTACAAGTTTGCATGTCTGAATACTAGTAATACAAAAAGAAGAGTAAATAAAAGAAGCAGCTGCGAGTTGTTTTGTTGTGTAATACTCTACCAAATCTAACAAGGGTGTAAGAAACAGGAAAATGGAAAGGCTCATTTATTTGCTTTTGCTCCAAAAACAATATTTATGTTCAAAATATGTAAATAATTATATATGTTTCAACATAAAAAATACAGTTGAAAATGTGTCATTTTTGTCGAGCGACCCTTGTTGAAAGGGTCGTGCAACGAGGTACAAGTTAGCCGTCAGACACACACACAGACAGACAGACAGCCGAAGGAACAGAAGACAGACAGACAGCCGAAGGAACAGAAGACAGACAGCTATAGACTGACTGACCGTGCGGCCTCCTTATTCTGCTCCTGGTCAGCCTCCTGCTGCTGCTTCCTCTCCTGGTTCTCCTTCTCTCTCCTCAGCCTCTTCTCCAGCAGAGCTGCTTTCTTAGCCGCCAGTTCCTCCTCTCCCTTCCCGTCGTCCTGGAGGGAGGAGAACAAACACATCCACATAGGTCAGATTATCCCACAAGGTTTAATCACCTGTTTTATCGCTGTATTAGGGCTACTATCTACATTATCTACATTCCCTGGGACAAATGAGGTACGTATTGTATAGTCCCGATCTTATCAGCGATATTGGCTATATTGGCTATATTGGCTATATTGGCTGTATATATTGTCCATTTGTGAAAAGAAAACTTGTTTTTACAGAACGTGTTGCAAAAAAGATACTTGGTATTTGTGTTGTTTTTCATTAATCATTGGTGATACAATTGTCAGTTAAGTTACTGTTTCAGTGCACTGAGGGTCATTTTGGACAATACAGTTTATTGTTAAACTGTAAAATATCCTGCCTCGATAAGTACATACTTTGTCACAAATGTTTGAGAATATCAGCTGAAATATCGATATAATTTTTACTCCCTAATATCATATCATATCAGTATCAGAATCGGCCCCCAAAATCCAGTATCGGTCCGGTCGGGCTCTACAAGATTCAGGCCCAAATTAGGCTGAGGGAAAACATGGCAAATACTGTAGCAGCATTATGTGACCCATTTCAACAGAAAATCTTCATTTTACAGCAATGTTTTAGGAATGCAGAACATATTCAGTTCACATGTAGGTTACAGTGGCACTCTAATGCCTGATTAGACTTGGTTGCTCGCCATGTCGCACACTTCGCAAATTGCAGATCCTCAAGCTCACAACGTGTCGCCTGCAGATCCTCAAGCTCACAACGTGTCGCTAGCAGATCTACAAGCTCACAATGGATCGCATGGCGACACGTTGTGAGCTTGTAAATCAGGTACACACCAGCATAAAGGTCCTTACACACCGGGGCGTTTTTTTCATGCGAATAATACGTTTTTTTAAAAACCTTATAAAGTCAATGCAAGCGTACATGGAGCGAAAAAGCGAAGCGAAAAAGCGTCTTTTAATTATTCAGAACGAGTCCGAATTTTGCGTATATTCGCATATTCGCCGGTGTGTAACCGCCTTAACACTACAGTAGATACATTGCACCAACACAGCTCTGTCATCCCCATTACTGAATGAAGCAGTTCACTTAATAATGAAAAGTGATGCTGAGCTCAGTAACATTCTCCCCAAGAATAGGTCATCCCATCCTTTTGGCCTGCATGGATACACACACTGATGCTATCTACTGTACTGTATGATCAGCTCATGGTTCAGTAGACGCAGTTCTGCACGTCATGTGTGCCAAGCATGCACAGTAAGATCAGCCTTCTGTTGCTGCCTGCAACCCTATTAGCTACAGATCCATGCATGTAAGCTATATTGACTGTATTATTAATGAGCACTTAATGTATTTTTGTTAAATTGTGATCGAATTTGCAGTTGCTCCACTGATCTGCTTTGTGTGTTAATTTGGTCCAATTTGGGATCTCTCAGCCTGAGTTAACAGCACAAAAAAAACACCATCTGGCAGACTGCAGACTAGTATGGATCAAAGGCTGTATGGAGGGGAAATAATGAAATATGGCGATACAGAAAGTACAGTAGCCCACAGGGGACTGATACAGTAGAAAAGCTGCAAGTTAGGCATGTATTTGACAATGATTTATTGCGGTAAAGTCCTGCATGCAGTACATTTGACATTTAAGTCCAAACTCTAGAGTAAAAAAAAGTATTTTTGATCAAATATACTGATCTTTTTTAGTTGACCCTAATGACACTGTATGTTTGTCCTGCTGTACTGTATGTCTGTACAGTATGTCACGCTATCTGCAAACAGCCACCTTGGGCTGAAACACAGCCATGCACACATCTACGTTGCCTTATTTTATACACGATATGTAATATGTTATAATATGAATATTTTGGTTGATCATTTATGTTATGGTGATTAACACAGGACAGTGAGTGAGGCAGGTAAGTGAGGGCAGACAGGAGGAATGACCAGTAACAGAGGTGATGTTGAGACAGGACTCAAACCAAATATGTTGCCATTATAAGCATTTTGTAGCAGTGGTGGAAAAAGTACTCACATATTTGACTTAAGTAAAAGTTCGGAATTAAAAATGTACTTGAGTAAAAGTACAAAAGTATTGGTATCAAAATGTACTTAACCCTTTAAAGGTCACCCCAAGAAAAAAGCATTGGAAAAATTATTTCTTTGCATTTTTTATTTATTTGGGGCAATAGTAACAACTATCAATTATAATTTCTTTAACAGACCCAACAGTTTTCCAAATATAGGCCTCTACCAAACGGTTGAGATGTCACTTTATGGTAATGGTAAAAGTTTCATGCATATACATTGATTTATATGCATTCACTGAGAAATATGTCTCCCATTATGTTCCCAGTCTCTTCTGCTTGTGAGAGTTGATCAGCATCATCTGTTTGGTCATCTTCTTCATCACACAGATCATCAAAATAGTCCATTTTTTATTTCAGCACCACTAACCTTTACCATTAAATGACAATTCAACCATTTGGTTGAGCATGTTTTTTTAGATAGGAATAAAATCATACTAATACATAAATATAATGAAATAACATTATATGTATTATATTAACAACACTGAATTAGCAAAAGCCCTATTTATCCATAGCAAATAGTACATTTTAATTACTTTAGTTTAGCTTCACTACTTACCATAAAGTGACAAACAACCCGTTTGGTAGAGCATGTTTTCAGAAAATTATTAGACCATTATTAGATTTTTTTTTATTGTATCAAGCTACATAATCAGGTTCAGTAACACCTCTGAGATGATAATATGACAAAAAAAAAATCTTACCTCTGAAATTTCAACCAAAAAAATCCCACCTTTCAGGAGTGGATTAATTGATTTTCACTTCCTAAAAAGTGGCTACCTGAGAATCCATGTGACTGGGAAACAGTGACATCTGGTGGACCTTTTTTTGCCATAACATACCTCAACCAAATGGTAGAAAGGGCTCAATCAGGTTGAGTTAAGTTCAGCAATGTTGTCAATGAGAAATAGTGACTTAAAATGTGCTCTACCAATTGGTTGAGCAGACTGTTAAAGGGTTAAAGTACCAAAAGTAAAAGTACTCATTATGCAGAATGTCCCATTTCACAATATTGTACAACTTAACTGAGAATAGCAGATCTACAAGCTCACAATATTGTGAGTTTGTAGATCGGCTATTTTCAAATGGCCGAAATGTATATAGGGCTGAAGTGGTTAATGTATGTTTTGTAATAATAATCAAAATCTGCAAAGTAACTACTAACTAGTAACTAAGTAAAAAGTAAAAGTATAATCTTTGCCTCTGAGATGTAGTGGTAAAGTAAAAGTATAGAAAATTGGAAATACTCCAGTAAAGTAAAAAATACCTCAAAATTGTACTTAAATACAGTGCTTGAGTAAATGTAATTAGTTACTTTACACCCAGCCCCTGATAGTCCTATTCTGTAGCTCTAAACGTACCTTGAAGAAGAACCCACAGCACATCTTCTGGTCCTCTGCGCCGGTTTCTCCATCTCCTGCCGCAGACAGCGGCACCTCCACCAGCAGGTCCTTCTTGCCCTGGTGGTAGTCTTCTCCACGGGCGCCGTGACCGTCCGCCGTCTGCTTCGCCCGACCGCCGCCGCCGCCGCGGCCCCACTGGCCGTCAGACCCCCCGGGCTGACATAGTACCTCTGATAATGACCTCTTCAACTGCTCCGTCTCTCTCCTCCTCTCCTCCGTTGACTCCTCCCCCTCGCCTGTGGTTGGTTCTTTGTCACTGGTGGCGGCTGGAGGAGAGCCGGAACTCTTCCCCGCCGCCACTGTCTCGTCCTTCTCCTTTCCTTGGCCGTCCTTGGCCTGTTGGTTCTGGCTCTGGCTCTGGCTCGGCCCGGGCCTATAGGGACGTCATGAAAAGTTTAGTTGATGAATTGACCGGGAACGCATCTGTGTAACCACTTTAACCATTATTTTATACTTTGGCTACTCAAAAATAGCAGATATACAAGCTTATATGCCGCGCTATAAGCTTGTAGATCTGCTATTTTTGAACAATCGTGAACATTTGTGCAAATCTTTGAATATATACAGTACAGTATATCTTTTAAAGAGGTGGTGCCATGTTTTTGCACTTTTTCTGTTTTTCATGTGTCTATGAGGTTGATAGAACTTCATTAAGCCCCCCGGTGGTGTTTTTATGGTGTTTTATGTCTTCTCTGACTATTTGGAGTTTCTTCCTGGAGGCTTGAAACCTTGAGGGTCAAACGTGCCAATAGAGAAACAGCGCTTTAGTGACATCACAAAGCCAAACCCTCCCCCTCATTATCATAACACAACAGGTGTGGGCATGAGGAGGAGGAGGGACTAGGACAGGTGGGTGGTGCTAAGGTGGTGGAGGAGGTGCTAAGGTGAGAACCAGGTATACTTAATGAACTGGAGGCGTGTCCACATAAAAACAACATTTTAACACTTACTGTACACTCTTTTTTTTTTGAAAAAAATCCTTACATAATAATAATACGTTATGATCAGGTTTTAGGGTTGAAAAATATCATGGCACCCCATCTTTAAAGCGAACATTTCTTTGCTTCTGGGGGTCCCTGGAACAACATATTTTGAGATGGGCGTCCGCGGGGCCAAATACATATCATTTTGGGGGCCCTTGACATGAAAAAGTTTGAGAACCACTGATTATAGCAAATGAACTGTTAGGATTTAGAAGACTTTTGTAGAATCCTCCAGAAGTAACGATTTGAGTTACAAATGTTCACTTTAAAATATATATATTCAAAGATTTGCACAAATGGTCATGTTTTTTTTTTTATGCAGATCTACAGTACAAGCTCATAACGCGGCACTTTGAGCTTGTAGATCTGCAATTTTTTAATAGCCAAAGTATAAGATTATGGTTAACCCATTAAGACCTGGAACTGTGTCATTTTTACATTTGAGCTAAAAAGTATTATTTTACACTTTGGGCTATTCAAAAATAGCAGATATACAAGCTCATAGCGCGGCACCGAGTGCCGCGCTACGAGCTTGTAGATCTGCTATTTTTGAAAAATCGTGAAAATGTGTGCAAATCTTTGAATATATATATTTTTAAAGCGAACATTTTTAACTCAAATCTTTGCTTCTGGGTGTCCCTGGGACAAGATATTTTGACTGGGGTCTGCGGCCAAATACATATAATTTTGGGGGTTCTTGACATGAAAAAGATTGAGCACCACTTATATAGAAACATAAGTTTTTCAGAAAACTGTTGGGATTTAGGAGACATGTAGAATCGGCTTCAGGTCTCAATGGGTTAAAGTGGTTACACAGATGCATTGTATTGTCATACAATGATTGCGATTAAATATAACATGACCAGCTGTTTTTATACAGATAAATGAAAGTGTTTCTAACGATTATGCAAAATAATTGTGATTTGCTCAAAAATAAATGCGATCGGGCGATTATGTAAGAGTATGTGACATGTTGTATGGGCCTACCCGGGATACTCGTCGTGGCCCAGGTAGGCGAAGGAGCTGGTCTGGTTCTGGCTGGGGGAGCAGCGCCTCAGCCTGGGCAGGCTGTCCACCGAGCAAGGGGTGTTGAGCATGCGGCTGAAGGGCGTGACCTTCAGGTCGTTGGGCCGCGGGGTCCGCGGGGTCCTGGCGTGGAAGGAGGCCGGCCGCCGCTTGATGCCGCCGGGCGAGCGGTGGGGAGTGCGGGGCGAGCCGGAGGAGGAGAGGATGGGAGACAGCGAGCCCACGGAGCCCCGACCCGCCACGCTGCTGCTGCGCAGCTCCCTGAGCTGCCTGTAGGGGAAGACTCAGGATGATGAATTCAACCGTATAAAAGTGACCTGCTTTAATTCATTAAGACGGGTGAAACCGCCCCTATATGTGAGGTTTGGACATCGACATTCGCTGCACTGTGATTGGCCACCATTGTACCCCCCCACCCATTGCACCCCCCCAACCCTGCGCTGTGATTGGCCACCATTGTACCCCCCTAACCCTGCACCGTGATTGGCCAATCACAGTCTATTCAGGACTGTGATTGGCTAGTGAAACATGACACATGTGCATAGCCCTATAAATAGGACTATGCACTTTTTTAAGTTAGGGGTGTACAATGGTTGGTCCACAATATTACTTTTCTTTAAGTGAACTTCCATCACTGTGATGACCACTGTGACCACACCGCCCACTTCACACTGGGTGTGATTTTTGGGCGGTGAAACCGCCCCTATATGTGAGGTTTGGGATTTGCACCCCCCCAACCCTGCGATGTGATTGGCCACCAGTGTACCCCCCTAACCCTGCACCGTGATTGGCCAATCACAGTCTATTCAGGACTGTGATTGGCTAGTGAAACATGACAATTGTGCATAGCCCTATAAATAGGACTATGCACTTAAAAAAACCACATTTATGGTGGGGTGTTGGTTCACAATATTACTTTTCTTTAAGTGAACTTCCATCACTGTGATGACCACTGTGATCACACCGCCCACTTCACACTGGGTGTGATTTTTTTTATTTCTTTGGCTATTCAAAAACAGCAGATCTACAAGCTCATAGAGCTGCTAATTTAGAAAAATCTTTTGCAAATCTTTGAATATATATATTTTTTTAAAGCCAATATTTTTGACTCAAATCTTTGCTTCTGGGGTGGTCCCTGGAACAAAACATTTTGAGATGGGGGTCCACGTCTTAATGGGTTAATTGTTTAGTTGTTTAGATCAGTGTTTCTCAAACTCTTTTCATGTCAAAATGATATGTATTTGGCCACGGACCCCCATCTGAAATTACTTTGTGTCCCAGAAGAGAAGATGTATCAGATGTACAAGATGTGTGTTTAAAAACAAGAAAATAGCCAAAGTATAAAAGATGGATAAAGTTGTGGGATGCTATATAAACAAATTTAGCTGGGGACCCCCTGGAACCTCCCCAAGGACCCCTGGGGGGTCCCCGGACCACACTTTGTGAGAACCACTGGTTTAGATCAGCGGTTCTCAACATGGGGTCCCTCCCGGGACCACCGTGTCAACAGTAGCTAAAAGAAAGAGTACCTGTGTGGTGAGGGAGCAGGAGGAGGGATGACCCAGGACTGCTGCTGGTGCTGGTCAACTCTCATGGCCATGATCTTCTCCTGCTGTGAGGCCAGTCTCTGCATCTCTGTCTGCAGGAAGCCCAGAGACGTGTTCAACCTCTCTATGGAGCGTGTGTACTCTGTGAGGTCCACCTCGCCTGGAGTCATACCTGCACACAACCCACATCAGTTGATTAGTCAGCAGTGGTGGAAAAAGTTCATTTTTTAAATTAAGTATAAGTATCAATACTGCAATGTAGAAATACTCTGTTACAAGTAAAAGTCCGGAATTCAAAATTTACTTCAGTAGAAGTACAAAAGTATTGGTATCAAAATGTACTTAAAGTACCAAAAGTAGAAAGTACTCATTATGCAGAATGTCCAATTTCACAAGTTTTCAAATGTGTAAAACTCTTTTGAAAATAGCCGATCTACAAACTCACGCGTCGCAACCCGATGCATTGTGAGCTTGTACATCAGCAATTTTCAAATGGTCGAAATGTAGGGTCGAAGTGGTTAATGTATGTTTTGTAATAATAATCAAGATCTACAAAGTAACTAGTAACTAAAGTTATCAAATAATTGCAATGGAGTAAAAGTACAATATTTGCCTCTGAGATGTAGTGGAGTAGAAGTAAAAGTACTGAAAATTGGAAATACTCCAGTAAAGTAAAAAAAGAACTCAAAATTGTACTTAATAAGTACAGTACTTGAGTAAATGTACTTCGTTACTTTCCACCACTGCATTTGAGAAACACTGCTCTGGAGGATAGAGCACTTATAGATAAATACAAATGTCTATTCAGTTCAGTTCTATTCTATTCTCTTGTAAGTCACCTACCTCCACCGTCCTCACAGGGGGATTTGGGAGCTGCACCATCTGGTTTGCACCTCTCTGCCCGTGCCAGGCTGCCCTCGCCGCCATCCATGGAGGGGGTGAGGGCGTGCGGGGAGGAGGGCTCTTCTGCTGCCCCCTGCTGGCTGGGGCTGACGGGAGGGGTCACACCTTTCCTCCTCACCACGTTGAGGAAAGCCGTTCTCCCCATCTTCTGCCGGTGGCGAGTGAAGGCTGCTTCCACCTGGGAGGTACAAAGAGATGGCATTCATGTCGTCAGCTGTAATAATAATATATTCCATCCATTCATCTAGGGCTGCATGTTTTTTTCGGGGGAAGTTTTTTGGAATAATAATTAGCGATGAATTGAATTACCTCTAATTCAATTAATCAAGTTTTTTGGGGTGCATTTCTTTTTTTTTTATGTATATCAAAACTTTGAATAGATTTTTTATAATCAACTATATTGATTAGTCTGATTAAAATGTAGGCTACATTATTAGTTGTACAACGACGCATGAGTTTGTTTTTGTTCAAAATATTTTATTAAAAAAAATATTTATTTATTATTAATTAAATGGATTAGTTCAATGAACTGTTTCACTCCTAGGATCCTTCCATCCATCTACTCATCCCTCCATCCCTCCCCACTTGCCTTCTTCTTCTGGGCTTCGATGGCCCTGCGTTTCTCCTCCAGCTTCATCTTCAGGTGGACCATCTCAGAGGCCAGCAGGTGGGACGGGTCTCTGGGGGAGGGCGTGGCTGGAGAAGGAGATGTGATTGGCAGTGGAGGACCAGAGACCTGGAGGGAGGTGGTTGGGGTGACATTAGTCTCACGTAGCCAGACAACTATTCCACAATCTCCGAATGCTACAGTATATAGAGTCTGGAACTACACCTCCAAGAGTGGAAGCTTGCACTTCCGTTCACAAAAATATATTTTAAAATATCTTTACATTATATTTTTTAATTTCCATTTCTGCTCAGCATCAAGCTAAATATACTTAGATGATTTTGATTTATATTAGGATACATTTGCGCGACTCTAAAGACGAAACGGAAGTGGGGAGGAGGCTTCACATCCGCTTTATATTTTAATCATGATCAGAGCTTCTGGGTCCCAGACTGTATGACAGGAAACATTTGAAAATTGTGGGAGGCAACAGTCTGGCCATGCGAGACTAGGGTGACATTAAAGCTCAAAATGGAATCACGTGCATCTCAGGGTCCATGTGAGAACGGTGTGGCTCCAGTGTGACTTTCAGACTTCATGTGACCAAGTCTATGACTGTCGTTCCCAAACTTTTTCATGCCAAGGACCCCCGAATTGACACATATTGATATTAGCCCACGGACCCCCATTTGAAAAGATATGCCAGGGACCCCCATAAGAGATTTTGGGACCCCAATCTACACTGTAGTATCAATCTGTGTTAATTTATAACTCTGAGAGTGTACAAATGGAATCATATGACCAGGTCCATTTGGTTCCATTTGTACACTTTCAGAGTTACAGACCCATAAAGGTCCATCGATTTTGTTATCAATCATTTGGCAGGGGACCCCCTGGAACCCCTTCAAGGACCCCTGGGGAAATTCAATCTGGAGTCGATAATAATAATATACTTGATTTTGTGTAGCACTTTTTGAAACAAGGTTACAAGTATGACAGAAGGCAGCTACATGCTCCAAATTAATCCATCCAACCTCAGAACATTTTTCCTATCACTCATCCACCAAAAGGTCCTCATTGATAAGACACCTTCATACTAATTTTACTACCAAACAAACTGAGGTGATTCCCCTCCCCCGCTCATTAATCTGATGGAATTAATCACAGCTGTGTAGCTCGCTCTGTCCTTGGAGCAAGTTTGTTGTGGATATTTTCATACCTGGATATCGGACCTTTGGATATTTTGTCATGGAGGTAGGATGTGTTGCTATTATTGACACCTCGGCTAAATTTAATTATTTTTTGCAAATCTTTGAATATATATATTTTTAAAGCAAACATTTGTAACTCAAATCTTTGCTTCTGGGGATTCTACAAATGTCTTCTAAATTTTGGAAAAAAAAACGTACTATAATATCAGTGGTTCTCAAACTTTTTCATGTCAAGGACCACCCAAAACGATGTACTTGGCCGTGGACCCCCATCTCAAAATATGTTGTTCCAGGGACCCCCAGAAGTTGTAACATGAGTTAAAAATGTTCGCTTGAAAAAATATATATTCAAAGATTCAAATTTTCACGATAAAAAAAAAAGCAGATCTACAAGTTCATTGCGCAGCACTCAGTGCCACCCTATGAGCTTCTAAATCTGCTATTTTTGAATAGCCAAAGAAATCTTAAAATGACACCGATGCGTTCCCCAGTCTTAATGGGTTAATAGGGACATGAGTGGGTTACCAACCTCGGGTGACATGGCTCTGTTGCGGTGGTGTGTGTACGGCACGTTGAGTTCAGAGCTCTCCGGCGTGGTTCCTCCGCTGCTCCGACCCTCCAGCTTCCGGAACTTCTGCTCGGCGAAGCTGGTCATCCGCACCAGGGCGCTCGCCGCCCCGGAGCCCCCCGAGGACGAGGCGGGGCTGGCCGACTGCGATCTGGGCAGCATGGGCACCGACCCGGGGCAGGGGCTGCTCCTCTCGCCTAGAGCTGGCACCGTACAGGGACATTTCAGTTGATGATTGTCATACGAATAATTGCGATTTAATGATTTAATTGTGTTTTTTGGCAGTGGTGTAAAGTAACTAAGTATATTTACTCAAGTACTGTACTTAAGTACAATTTTGAGGTATACTTTTACTTTACTACTAGTGGATTATTTCCAATTTTCAATACTTTTTACTTCTACTCCGCTACATCTACAGAGGCAAATATTGTACTTTTATTCCACTACAATTATTTGAAAACTTGAGTTACTAGTTACTTTGCATATAAAACATATTATATTATAAAACATACATTAACCAGTAACCACTTTAGCCCTGTTTTATTTATAGGCTATTTGAAAATAGCAGATCTACAAGCTCACAACGCGTCGCATCGCGACGCTTTGTGAGCTTGTAGGTCTGCTATTTTCAAACATTTTAGTACTTTCACTTTTGGTACTTTAAGTATATTTTGATGCCAATGCTTTTGTACTTTTACTCAAGTAACATTTCGAACACAGGCCTTTTACTTGTAACAGAGTATTTCTACATTGTGGTAGTGCTACTTTTACTTAAGTAAAATATCTGAGTACTTCTTCCACCACTGTTTTTTTTTGGCATTGAACAATGAAACATATAAATGACAATTACATTTCTGATCACCATTTAGGCTTTGTTATCAAAGATGGCAGAGGGCAGATATGACAAATAACTTAAATATACAAAGAAATGACCGATAATCAAAATAAATAATGTACTATGGCCAAAACATGCAAAATCCTTCATAATTCTATACTGGTGTTATACAGCGGAAAGGAAACCATTCTAATGATTATGCAAAAATAATTGTGATTAGCTCAAAATAACTGCAATCAGGCACTGTAATAATTATGAATAATTATGTAAATATGCAATAATTGCGAAAGGCCCATATGCTCTCACCCTCATCCCCCCTCTCCCTCCCGGGGTTGGCGTCTCCCCTCCCGGGTCGCTCCGTCTCCTCCGCCCTGTCCGGTATGGGACAGGACCTGGTGGTCATGGCCTCACAGTCGGGGTCTATGTCGGAATAGTCTCTCAGAGAGGACGAGTCCTCACCATCCAGGCTCTGGATGTCCTCCGTCCTCACGTGGATGCCCGTGTCCACCTCCTCCGTGGAGGCCGAGTTGGGGTCGTGGTCGTCCAGCCGCCCGGCCTTGGCCGCGGCCGAACCCGGGTCGTCGTCGGCGTCTCCTCCGCCTGGGGCGCCCCGGGCCCCCGGGGGGTCGTGGTGGTCGCCGTGGTCGTCTGTCGTTGGGGGTTCTGCTCCGTGATGGAGGAAGAAGCAGCTGTCGTCGCCCCCCAGGCCCAGGCTGGCGTGCGGCCGCTCCGTGTCGTGGATGATCTTCAGGGCCTCCTCGATGCTCGGGGGGGTCGACGGGCTGGCGTGACCGCTGTGGTTGACGCTGTGGTCGGCGCCGCTGGGGTGGTGGTTGCTGTCTGGGAGGACTCCATTGGGGTACCTGCAGGAGAGAGATGTGGATGAAAGAACTGTTGTGAACTCTTAAGTTCTTTTTAGTCCATTAAGACCGGGAACGCATCTGTGTCATTTTAAGATTTCTTTGGGCTATAAAAGAAAAATCATGAACATTTGTGCAGATTTTTTAATACATATCTTTTTAAAGGGAACATTTTTGACTCAAATCTTTGCTTCATGGGGGTCCCTCCCTGGAACTAAATATTTTGAGATGGGGGTCCCCGGCCAAATAAATAACATTTTGGGTGGTCCTTGACATGAAAAAGTTTGAGCTCCACTGATATACAGCAACATACGTTTTTCAGAAAACCTTTAGGATTTAGAAGATTTGAGCTACAAACGTTTGCTTTAAAAGAAATATATATATATTCAAAGATTTGCACAACTTTTAACGATTTTTCAAAAATAGCAGATCTACAAACTCGTAGCGCAATGAGCTTGTATATCTGCTATTTTTGAATAGCCAAAGAAATCAAATAAATTACACAGATTCTTTCCCCGGTCTAAATGGGTTAAAAATTTATAAATCAATGAAAGGCTGCTGCCCTTTATTGATTGTTTTCCCTTTTCTTCCCCTGTGTCTTGTCCCTCTGTATGTTGTTATATGGTGCAGTGTGTTTCTCCATCAATTAGGAGCGGTCAACACACCATCTGCTTCTGCGGAGGCAATTCCCCTCTGGTCAACATCTCCGGTCTGCTCACCTTTTCCTGTTTTTGTAATGTTGTCATTTCTGTTTATATTGGCCACACTGAACAATGAATGGCAGCGTTTGGCTGACAATACCGACAGCTTGTTGCTTCCCTTATTCCTAGACATATTATCTGCAGGGTTGTAAACATTCAAATAAAGGATATTAATATCTAATGTTGTGAATCGAAATCCGAGAACGATTTAGGGTGATACAGTATAAAACAGACAGACAGTGGTTCTCAAAGTGGAGTACGGGGACCCCCTCAGGGGTCCTCGGGTGGGTTCCAGGGGGTCCCCAGCAGAATTAGTTAAAGACGGGGTGCCGTGATTTTCAGTGATTCCCCCCCCCCCTAGAACATAATCATCAGGTATTATGGTTATACTAGGAGGAAGATTTTTTTCAAAAAAGTGTACAGAAATTGTTAAAATTATGTTTTTATGTGGACACGCCTCCAGTTCATTAAGTATACCTGGTTCTCACCTTAGCACCTCCTCCAACACCTTAGCACCACCCACCTGCCCTAGTCCCTCCTCCTCCTCATGCCCACACCTGTTGTGTTATGATAATGAGGGGGAGGGTATGTTTTTACTATGTCACTAAAGCGCTGTTTCTCTATTAGCACGTTTGACCCTCAAGGTTTTAGCCTCCAGGTAGAAACTCAAAATAGTCAGAGAAGACATAAAACACCATAAAAACACCACCAGGGGGCTTAATGAAGTTCTATCAACCTCATAGACACATGAAAAACAGAAAAAGTGCAAAACCATGGCACCACCTCTTTAATATAGCGTCACAATCATTTTGACCACTTTATCTAGATTTTACACGTTGGCTATTCAAAAATAGCAGATATACAAGCTCACAGCGCATCACTTCGTGCCGCTCTGCGAATCTACTATTAAAAAATATATATATATATATCTTGAAAGTATTGGAACATTTTTAATTTAGAATTTTTCCCTGGCACAAAACATTTTCAGGTGGGGGACCACAGCCAAATACAAGTATCATTTTGGGGGTCCTTCACATGAAAAAGGTTTGAGAACCACTGTCCTAAAAAGGAAGGGCTCATTAAAACGTCTTCATTCAGCAATGATAATGTCAAAATGCCACTCCCCCACCGCACCTGCGCTGGTTCTTGATTGAGAAGGTGTTGTTCCGCCCCACGGGCTTATGGGAGGTGAAGTCCTCGTCCTCCTCGGGTAATATGTGTTTGCCGCCGCTCTGTCCGTTCATGTTGACGGGCACCATGGAGACGTGGCGCCTCATCATGGCCCCTCGGGGGGGCGCGTGGTGGATCTTGAAGCCCAGGCCCTCGGTGCTGGCGGAGCGGGTCATGCCGCCGCCGCGCGGGGACGCGGGCGAGCCGGGGTCCCCGTCCAGGGGAATCTCAAAGGAGATTCCCCGAGTTGAGGAGCTGTATGAGAGAGGGATCAAGGAGAGAGAAATATACTTCAAAACTCAAACAAGGGGAGGGAAGGGGAGGGGCCGCGTCCCCGCGCGGCAGCATTTACATGCATTGTCATGACAGAGATGCTCGTAGTGCGGCACTCGGTGCCGCACTACGAGCTTGTATATCTGCTATTTTTGAATAGCCGAAGTATAAAATAATGGTTAAAGTGGTTACACAGATGCGTTCCTGGTTTTAATGGGTTAAGATACATCTCGTGAACTGTAATATGACTTTATTCATGGCCTGGGAGATACTAACCGTTTCTCTTTGGGCCAGGTTCCTACACAGCCATCCACATAGGACATGGAGGTGGACCTCTTTATGATGCCTGGGACCAGAGACACAGATGCATTAATGTGAGCTCACAGACACACACACACACACACACACACACACACACACACACACACACACACACACACACACACACACACACACACACACACACACACACACACACACACACACACACACACACACACACAACACTAACACTCGAAACAATGGAACTTGAGTCCGTTAGTCAAGGACACTTGATGTGTAATTGCTTATAGGAACAGGAGAAGAACCCTTTAATTTCAGTTCCCTTGCCATCGTTTTCTGAACCGACCCAGAGATTAAACACTCATGTACACTCAAGTGTTATTAGCTGCACGAAGCAAGTGTAGAATTAGTGTAATGAAGCTCCCTGAAGCTGTCTATGTACATATATATGTATGTATCTGTGTGGCTGTCTAGAAACTATGTCCACCAGATGGTGCTGTAAGCCACAAAACAAACTGAAACACACAACCAGACTGAATGAACATCTAGGAGTTGTTGGCGATACAGTGCAGTACGGTACAGCATGTTGGCCTACAGGTTGAAAGTATAAGACAACAAATAAACGTTTTTTATGAAATACCATGATTAATACATAGGTGATAAGCGTTGTTATTACCTGCAGCAGGTATGTGCTCCAGGCTGTCAGGTCTGTCTGCATAGCTCTGTTTGACAGGGCTGGACACAGGGGCCATGTTTCTACAGGACGGGACAGGCTCCCACGCTGCTACAGTAACAGAGACCAACACAAAACAGAACATTAAAAAATATGTCCTTCAGACATTCTGAGAGCCTTGTTATTATAACTTAAAGGGATAGTTCACCCCAAAAAAAACAATTTTTCTATCGATTAGTCACCCCATGGAGACTAATATTTGGTCTCCATGGGGTATTTTTTAGTTTTTGTCGCATTCCTAAGCCAATACTTTGATAACCAGCGGACCGGTAGCCAGGCAGCGGTTCCGGTAGGAGACACAAAGGAGACTCTTTGTGTCTCCTACCGGAACCGCTGCCGGTCATCAAATTATTGGCTTAGGAATGAGACAACAACAAAACAATATCCATGAATTCAAGTCTCCATGGGGTGACTAATCGATAGAAAAAATGTCATTTTGGGGGTGAACTATCCCTTTAAGCTTGGTTTATACTTTGTTGTACGATGGCATTGAGACCGAAAATAGCCGATCTATAAGCTCACAACGTGTTGCGGATGAGACGCGTTGTGAGCTTATAGATTGGCTATTTTCAGTTTGCGACGCCGTTAACATTAGACTTTCACATTTAACTCTTACATGATCTCACATGATCACGACTGTATAGCGATATGTATAATTAAAGTAGATTATTATCATTCATATTTTAATATGTAATGATGACTGTGACTGTACCTTCAGGGTCGAAGACTCTGGGCTGGACGAAGGAGGGCTTCACCACTTCAAACCACCAGAAGAGCTCGGCCATAAACACCAGGTAGTTGCTCTGCAACACACACACACACACACACACACACACACACACACACACACACACACACACACACACACACACACACACACACACACACACACACACACACACACACACACACACACACACACACACACACACACACACACACACACACACACACACACACACACACCAGTGTTAATTTTGTTGACTAAAACTATTACGAAAAATGGTCGTCAACTACCTCTTTTAACTGACGAAAACTAAATAAAATCTAAAAACAAACTAAGCTGTGAGGACTAAAACTATGACTAAATACACAGACAATTTCGTCAACAAATAAAAACTAGACGAAAATGTTAGGGAGAGACTAGTGGAGAAGAGATCCAGTAGAACTAAGACAATTCATTTTATGCTTGGTTGCGTGTGCTCCAAAAAGATCCGATCTACAAGCTCACAACGTGTCGCACACAGCTGTGTGCGATCATCAAGGCCCGTCAAAACACATTTTAGTCAACTAAATCAACTGTAGATTTAGTTGACTAAAATCGAATAATATTTAGCCGACTAAAACTAGACTAAAAGTAAAAAAGTTCAGATGACTAAAATATGACTAAATTGAATTTTATTGTCAAAATTGACTACTAAAACTAAATCAAATTTTGACACTGACACGCACACACACACACACACACACACACACACACACACACACACACACACACACACACACACACACACACACACACACACACACACACACACACACACACACACACACACACACACACACACACACACACATCAAAGCTCATTTTTGTAGTTTTTAGCATGACCACACGCTGAGCAGTACGCAAATCCAGAGCTTTCGTTCAATTTAACCTTATTTGAGAATTGTACTGTGTAGTTGTAGGAGCAGCTCCTCTCCACCAGATGTCACTGCTGAGATGCAACAGGGTGGCCAATTGAAACAATATGCAGCTTTTCAAATAGATCAAAGGATCAAGGTCACAGCCTGGCAACTGTTGCCAAGGAACTGGATGAATGTGCGCACATGTATGTGCAGCATGCATGGGTGTATGTTGTGTGTTTGTGCACATCTCTCTCTGTGTGTGCGTGTGCGTGTGCGTGTGCGTGTGCGTGTGCGTGTGCGTGCGGTGCGTGTGCGTGTGCGTGTGCGTGTGTGTGTGTGTGTGGTGTGCATTTAAGGGAGGCTGTTTGTTCTTTAATGTCTAACCCGTAATCAAACTGCCAAATATACCATCTGGACTGGAGTTTAAATATACAGCTCCTGCACACATGGATGCAACAAGCTCTGAGACTGACTGACCCAGAACCACGAGAAACACATTAATGATGCTTCTGGAAACTTCCACGCATCATTTCATCTGTAGAGAAACACAGACCGGTGGGGCCTTTCCCCTTTAAACTGTGATATAATGAACACCACAAAACCACAACTAACAGTTAGTTACCCCAAGAGTTATCAAACAGTTATAGCCTAATAGATAGCCTAAAGGTTATCCAACAGTTATCCGACAGTTAGCCAAATAGATAGCCTAATAGTTAGGCCTAAAAGTTGCCTGAACAGCTTCATGGTTTGTTTGAAGTTGGTCTATAATTTTGGAAACGAAAAATAATATACTGCAGGAATGGGTGACAGTAATTCTTTTCATGCAACATATTAAATCAAAGGCCTCTCTCTTTCTCTGTGTCCATCTCTTTCACACACAAACACACGCACACGCGCGTGCGCGCGCATGCATGCAAACGCCCGCACACACGCACATACGCACGCACACACACAGTGCGAATGGGATTCAGTGGGAGGTTAGGCAATGGCCGGACGGGAACCGCGCCAGGGATCTTTGGCCGCTCTTCAGGGCCGGTTTTGTCATTCTCCTCTCTTTCCCTTTTGCCTACTTGTATAAGCACTGTCCGCTCCATACACACACACACACAGACAGGACACACACAGACAAAAAGTGTGAAAGGCACGGAAAAGAGGAAGATGGGAGGGAAAGAGCGAATTGAGAGAGTGTGAGAGTTTCAAAACTGAGCGTTTTGTGTTGTTTTTAAAGGAATGGAAAGCCCCCTTCTTCAGATGGATGACAGGCCGGACCGTGACTAGAATCCTAATGCCTCTCTCTGCCCACGCTCTGTGCCCTGGCATGCTGTTTACCCACACTGGCTGTAGGAGGGGTCCAGCTATTCCTCCTGGGCCAGGCCAGAAGACACAGTGGCCCTATAGATAAACTGACTGAATCACATTCAAAACCTCCCAATTTAAGCCCCGAAGTATACTTACGTCATAAAAAGGCATCGCACGTCCAACAAATGGCCGATCTACAAGCTCACACCGCGTCGGATTAAGCAAAGTAAAGTGTGAAAAGAAGTCAGGAGAGCATTTCAACCTCGGGACTGAACTATAAACTAACTAATCCTCCGCTTGGAGCAACGGTGTTACTGTGAATCAGCAGGTTCTTCTGCTGCTATATCTGCGAGGATGATCCTAGATGTCTCTGTGTGATAAACACAGCAGAGAGGTCTGAGAGAGGAGAACAAGGGAGCCAGGAGGGGACGGGGATGGGGGGGGGTGTGAAGCTCCTCAGAGCACCCTCTGTGCTCCCATGGGTGACTGGGGAGACTCGGCCCGGAGGGTACAGACACACACACACACACACACGCACACACATTGTTTTTTTTTATTTTACTTTTGCTTCTGAAAAATACTACTAAAAACAGTACCCTCCTTGCACGGTGGCGTTGATTGCCAACAACAATAGATCTTCAAACAAACTAACAACAAGTCGCTTTGTTAGCTTGAAGATCTGTGATTGTACCACCAATGCATAAGCCTTTACACCAAATCATTTCTCAAACAAACAAATGCCGCCTCCTCTTCTTCTCTCCTACCTTTTACGGAAGCGTGTTTATGCAGTATAGAGAAGTGGTTCCCAAACCTTTTTAGCTCCGCAACGCGTTGTGAGCTTGTAGATCTGCTATTTTCACTACTTCTTAAAAGTTGTTGTGGAATTTGTGGAATTGTAGAATTTATTATTATTTAAAGATGATTATTTATATATATATTTTTTTTATTTTATATTATTGTATTAATGAAATTAATTGAATTTTTTTTTAATTTGTTTTACTTGAAAAACTGCGAATATATTTGTAAAAATCTTTTTTTAATCTTTTGAAATAATAATAATAAAAAAATAAGCAAAAAGAGACCCACAAATGGGTCCCGACCCCCTGTTTGGGAATAGAGCGTCTCGCATAGACCCACAAATGATATGTATTTGGCCACGGACCCCCATCTCAAAATATTTTGTTCCAGGGACCCCCAGAATCAGGGATTTGAGTTACAAATGTTCGCTTAAATTTTTTTATATATTCAAAGATTTGCAGACATTTTCAAGTTTTTTCAAAAATAGCAGATCTACAAGCTCATAGCACGGCACTCGGTGCTGCGCTATGAACTTGTACTGTAGATCTGCTATTTTTTAATAGCCAAAGTATAAAAGGTAAAAAAAATATTGTGATGCTATATTAAAACATTTAGCTGGGGACCCCCTGGAAGGAACCCCCTCAAGGACCCCTGGGGGTCCCCGGACCCCACTTTGAGAACCAATGGTATACAGTATATATAGAGCGTGTGTCTTCTTCTTCTGTCCTACCTTGACGGAGGCGTGCGCGTAGAGCAGGTCCTCCAGGCTGAAGTGGCAGCAGTGGTTCAGACTGTCCCTGCAGAACTCCTGCAGCAGCTGCAGGTTGTACAGACTGTCTGCCAGAGACATGGTCTCCTTCAAGCAGATATCTGCGCACACACACACACACACACAGGGAGGGGTCGCGCACACGCACGCACACACACACACACACACACACACACGCACACACACGCATGCACGCGCAGTCACACACACACACACACACACACACACACACACACACACACACACACACACACACACACACA
>NC_137611.1:11875622-11895622 GCF_963280865.1 Gymnoscopelus braueri
TGGGGTTCAAGTGGTTAAACATCAAGTATAACGTCATTTTCAATCTGTCATAATGGAAACAGATATTCTCTGTTTTCCTCGTGATATGCTGTATTTTAGGGAGAAATATTTACGCACCGTAATATGACATACATATAAGGTGCTACAAAGTAACAATGTAATTCAGGGTTGCCGTGGATGAAAACATTATTTACAGGGGTGCCCTGCGCCAAAAGAAATTGAGAACCCCTGGGCCTACAGTATATAACGTTGCTGGATCAAGAAGGAATAGAGACAATCAACTATCTGTGTTATATGCAGTGGTGGAAAAAGTACTCAAATTCTTTACTTAAGTAAAAGTACCAATACTGCAATATAGAAATACTCAGTTTCAAGTAAAAGTCCAGAATTCAAAATTTACTTCAGTAAAAGTACAAAAGTATTGGCATCAAAATGTACTTAAAGTACCAAAAGTAAAAGTACTAGAATATTTGAAAATAGCAGATCTACAAGCTCACAACGTGAGCTTGTAGATCTGCTATTTTCAAATTGTAGATCTGCTATTTTCAAATTGGCTATTTTCAAATAGCCTATGTATAAAATAGGGCTAAAGTGGTTATGTACATTTCATAATATCATAATTTAGATCTGAAAAGTAACTAGTAACTAAAGTTTTCAAATAATTGTAGTGGAGTAAAAGTACAGTATTTTCCCTGAGATGTGGAGTAAAAGTCCAAGTATTGGAAATACTCAAGTAAAGTACAAATACCTCAAAATTGTAGTTAAGTACAATACTTAAGTAAATGTACTTAGTTACTTTCCACCACTGGTTATATGTGTTGTTTAGTAAGTTTACTTTTTGATAATAATAATAATAATAATTTGTGTGTTCAAACATAGTGTCTAATAATGGCTTGACCTTTCTGTCCAATTTATAGATACAAAGTTACTACAGTATGTGTGCAGTTTGTGAAGGAAGCAGCACAAAACAACAATGTAGCTGTAGTTACGTTGTGATGCCACTCCAGACCGGCTGGCTGCTGCCATAAGTTGCGTGCATCATGTCCTCTTTATAAAGGCCTTTATCAAAGGCCAAAAAGCCTTTCACATACTTCACCTATAAAAGCACAAGCGTGCTTCAGAAGAGCAGAGAGGATCTACAAAGCTTGTAGATCGCCTATTTTGGGCACGGCACCGTCCTACAGCGGATCATAAATTAACAAGAACTGGCAAAGCGAGGGGCAGACATGACGGATGGCCTCCATGAAGGACTGGCTTGAAAACATATACTGTAGGCTCTACTGCAGTGGTTTTCAAACCTTTTCATGTCAAGGAACCCCAAATGGATTTATATTTGGCCAGGGACCCCCATCTGAAAATGCTCTGTGCCAGGGACCCCCAGAAGAGAAGATTTGTGTTAAAAGAAATAAAATATGATTCAACATTTTTCACAAATGATCAAAAATAGCAGATGTACAAGCTTCGAGCTTGAAGATCTGCTATTTTTGAATAGCCAACATATAAATGGTTATTAAATAAAGTGGTTATGATTGTGTTGCTATATTAAGCCCCCCCCCCCTCCCCACATGACAATTTAAGGACTTTTAAGACCTTTTTAATAGCTAAAAAAAGAAACAGTATACAGTATACAGTATACAATAAAGACTGGTTCAACATTGGCCAAATTGTCAAATAATAATAAAGAGGCAAAAAATAGCCGATCTGAGCTTGTAGATCTGCTATTTATACAATATTTATCTGTGGAACCGAGTCAAACAAAATGTAACGCCTCATTCCGAGTGCTTATCAGGTGGGGGGGGGGGGGTCCCCAGTTCAAATATGATTATTTTGGGGGGTCGCGGCCTGAAAAAGGTTGAGAACCACCGCTCTACAGCACACAGTAAACAGTAAAATCCTCAGTGTTTTAGTGTAAGAATGAACCCACACGGACCCGGTGAACCGCTCAGACTGTACTGTGATGCCATCACAGTACAGTCTGAGCGATCACCATCACAGTGATGGTGATCATGATGGAGTGGCGTACCCTATACCTTCCAGTCTGACAGACTGTACTGTGACAGTGATGATGATGATTGAGTGGCGTACCGTACCTTCCAGTCTGACAGACTGTGGGCAGTAGAAGTGCAGCAGAGCTGCCAGGGCACAGCCGTCCGTGTTGTCCTTCAGCAGGTTGTCCACCAGGGGGAGCGAGGGAGCCTGCTCTCTCCTGTAGCGAGCCTGTGTGTAGCCATGGAAACAGCACAAAAACATCATCACTGTCAGTCTCACACACACACACACACACACACACACACACACACACACACACACACACACACACACACACACACACACACCCATCTGTGTCATCAGAGAGGAGAGACACATATTCATATAAACATGCACTTACAGGCTCACACACACACACATGCATGCACACTGAAATGCACAAACACACACACAGAACACAGCAGATTCATGTTAAATTGAGGAATTTCAGGCATGCGAAGAAAGGATTAAACTGAAAAATGCATCCTTCACTGAGACAGTGTATACTTGTATATCGTCTCTGTCGGGTGGAAAGCTCATATGTCCAAAACTGTTACTTTTCAGGAAACGGCAGACTTCCAGATTTAGCAGATCTACAAGCTCGAAACGCATCGCTTCGCGCCGCGTTTCGAGCTTGCACATCTGCTACTTTTTATACTTTGGTTTGACGCTGTAGTATGATCAAGTAGGGCATTAATTGACACAAAAAGTTAGAATATGGAGATAAGAGGTTTCTGCCTGACAGCAACAAGTTCTAATCTGTTGTTTATTTTATTCAGTTTTTCTTAACTTGATTTATGTCTCTTAAACTTTAGCCTTGCCTTCGTGGATTATGATTTATTGTGGTTTTCGTCATCCTGGATCGGAGAGCCCTTTGGGGTCAACTGCTATTGCTTTTTAAATGTGCTATATAAATAAAGATGACATGACCATTCATCCACACCGAGGCGGTGTATAGACGCGCCATAAGGTGCCGCAACAGGTAGCGCATGTGATTTAGAGCTTAATAATGAGCCGGGTTAGGATAACATCCATTTTAACCTACAGCTTTATATGTTTCCGTCTGCCTGTTAAATAATGCAGTACAACACCACCACATACTAGAAGCTGTTTCTAGGGAACTGAGTAGGTAGTAGACCTGTATTGTGGTTCCTGAGATATGTGGGAAAAAAAATTGATTTTTGAAGATATATGTAATTTGTTTTAGGACTTTTGTATCGATATTGTAGATGGTATATTGTAAATCTGTATTTGATGTATCCACACCTCATACTAAGGACCCGCAATGGAAACAAGCTGTAAGCTTTATCCTTTTGATTATGGTGGGTCAGATGTATGTTACATGTGACATACGTTTTATGTCATGATCAATGAAGATATCAATCAATCAATCCACCATATAGCACTCCCCGTTCACCCATAAACACACAGGAATGATGATGGGTGACAGGTGGTCGTTTTAGAACGGACTGAGCAGTTGAAATCACACCTCTCTGTCTGACACAGCCCCATTACGAACCTCTGCCTCCGCTATACTGCTCCAAGATGAGGTCCCATGGAACCTCATCTTGGTTCCATTTGTTGCACTCTCAGAGTTAAATAAACATTGAGGATTGGGGTCCCGGAGATGAAAATGGTATGAAATGGGGGTCTGTGACCTAATGATAATCACTGGATTAATAGATAAATGTGGTGATAGAGGTGTGTGTGTGTGTGTGTGTGTGTGTGTGTGTGTGTGTGTGTGTGTGTGTGTGTGTGTGTGTGTGTGTGTGTGTGTGTGTGTGTGTGTGTGTGTGTGTGTGTGTGTGTGTGTGTGGGGTGTGTGTGTGTGTGTGTGTGTGTGTGTGTGTGTGTGTGTGGCAGGCACATGGACCAACAGAGAGAGAGAGAGAGAGAGAGAGAGAGAGAGAGAGAGAGAGAGAGAGAGAGAGAGAGAGAGAGAGAGAGAGAGAGAGAGAGAGAGAGAGAGAGAGAGAGAGAGAGAGAGAGAGAGAGAGAGAGAGAGAGAGAGAATAGTCACAATCATGTCTGGGTTTGGAGCGAGGGAGGAGGGAGGAGGGAGAGGGGGGCTAAAGTGGTGAGTGAGGGCTGTTCACAATGGATGTAATTACAGGTAACAACCTCCAGGGCCATTTGCCATGCAGGGCACCGAGTCAATGATGTTAGGAGCAGTGGTGGAAAAAGTACTCACATTCTTTACTCAAGTAAAAGTATCAATACTGCAATGTAGAAACACGCTGTTACAAGTAAAAGTACGGTAATCAACATTTACTTGAGTAAAAGTACAAAAGTATTGGTTTCAAAGTATACTTAAAGTACAAAAGTAAAAGTACTCATTATACAGAATGTCCCGTTTCACAGGTTTCCTTCCATTTTTCCAAAATCATTTGAAAATAGCATATCTACAAGCTCACAATGCGTCGCATCGCGACACATTGTGAGCTTATAGATCTGCTATTTTCAAATGGCTAAAATGTATATAAGGATGGCGTGTGTAATGGGTAATAACAATCCAAATCTACAAAGTAACTAGTAACTAAAGTTTTCAAATAATTGTAGTTGAGTAAAAGTACAATATTTGTCTCTGAGATGTAGTGGAGTAGAAGTAAAAGTACTGACAATTGGAAATACTCCAGTAAAGTACAAAATACCTCAAAATTGTACTTAAGTACAGTACTTGAGTAAATGTACTTAGTTACTTTACACCACTGGTTAGGAGGAGTGTGAGGAGGTGCAGGAGGACAGAGTAGGACAGTCATTAGGGCCACAGCGGGGAGAGGAGTCACATTGCTGCTATAGGGGAACCATCTCTATTCTCTGGAGCGCTGCTTCTCAAACCTTTTCCAGTCAAGGATATATTTTTTTTTTTTTAAATAGCAGATGTACAAGCTCGCAGCGCGGCACGGAGTGACATGCTGTAAGCTTGTAGATCTCCTATTTTTGAATAGCCAACCCACACTCGTCGCCTTGCTAAACTAATGGCCTATGTCATTTTTTTGTCAAGTTTTTCAGGAAAAATAAAAAACTGATCCAAAACAAAACTATATATTTCTTAATCATTTCATCCAAAATGTTTATAACAAATTATGAATATTTAAATAGAAATAACACTGTCTGTCAGCTATGTAACATAAGATATTTAAATAGGTTTAAATAGGATTAAATCTGACTTAGGCAAAAAAAAAAAACCATGTGACTTAGGCCAAAATAAATGCCTATTTTGGCCTAAGTCACACTAGGGAGTTAGGCCATTATACTAAAAGGGGGGTGAACAGCATGAACCTTTTCAATTAGGAGATGGGCGGTTTTACCAGAGGTGGCCAGTGTCATGAGGAACTGACTTAGGCAAAAATATAATTTTCCTCAAAAAATGACTTAGGCCATTGGTTAAAATTATTGTGATTTTTTAATCAATTAGATTTTTTTCTCTCTCCAATATATTGTCATTATGCCGATTGAATATTCCCCTCTGTGTGTGCAGTCCCTGTCAAGATAGGGATAACATTTAAAAAAAAAGTAAATCAATTATTTATGATCGTTTTCATTCTCTTCTCCCAATTTGGTCGTTATCCCAATCCCTCGATGTGTGTATGGTCCCTGTCACTGCTGACTCCTACTGTTGGTCTGAGGAGGGTGTAGACAAGCACAGCAAGTCTCATCTGATACACATGGAGTCACTAGAAGCCACTTGCCACCTGAATATGATTATGTTGGGGGGTCCCCCGTTTAAATATGATCATTTGGGGGGGGGGGTTCACAGCATGAAAAGCAGTGATTCTCAAATGATTTAGTTTCAAGGACCCCCATTTTTATATGCATTAGGCCACGGACCCCCAGTCAAACTATTGCTGTTGTTTCTTTAATATCTCTGGGACCGCAATCTACACTGCAAAATCCTCAGTGCTAATTTAACTCAAACAGTGTGCAAATATAACCAAATACATTTGTACACTGTCGGAGTTACAGGCCCATAAGGGTCCACTTGGTTCCTAGCATCAATCATTTTGCTGGGGACCCCCTGTTGGAAACCCCTGCTGGGACCCCCTGCTGTGTGTGTGTGTGTGTGTGTGTGTGTGTGTGTGTGTGTGTGTGTGTGTGTGTGTGTGTGTGTGTGTGTGTGTGTGTGTGTGTGTGCGTGCGCGCGCGTGTGCGAGTGTGTGTGTGAGTGCGAGTGCGTGCCAGCATGAGGAGAATGATCTTCTTACAGTATCTCTCATTCAGTGAATAGACTCCAGTTGAGGCTGATAATACAGTGCTGTGACAAGAGCACAGAGCGGCTAATGGAGAGCGTACAGTGAGACAGTGTCTAGTACATTCACACACTTTGATTCTGCTCTTCTTTCCCTGTTGGAAATCCTTAGTTTGCTTCCGAACAAAGCTCTGTGTGTGTTTGTGCGTGCTTGCGTGTGCGTGCGTGCGTGCGTGCGTATGTGTGTGTGTGTGTGTGTGTGTGTGTGTGTGTGTGTGTGTGTGTGTGTGTGTGTGTGTCTGAGAGAGAGAGAGAGAGAGAGGGAGGGAGGGAGAGAGTCAGGTCACGGGACCTTCATGTATTAACAGCATACAGAGAGATACAGTACAAGCGATCTCTCTCCGATTATACCAGAACACACACACACACACACACACACACACACACACACACACACACACACACACACACACACATAGACCAACATTATCAGAAGTGGGTCAGAAACTGTGACAAAAATGCGTTGTATGTTTAAAGACCAATTGTGGACAGTAACTAAGTACATGTATTTCAGTACTGTACGGAAACTTACAAAAATGTATTCAAGGGCTTGTAGTCAGCCCTTGACCTGACTACAAGCTTGTAGAACCGAATTTTCCCAATTTTTGACAATTTCTGACACTTTGCTTTTCACAATCCCTGTGAAAAGCAAAGTAATGATGCCTCTATTGTGAAACAGAAGTACTCCCCTTGTCACCAGATACAGTAAACAGACATTTTACAACCTCCAGGTGTAAACAGGTGATTTATGACAGCGTGTTGCAGTGTCAGGGTGACTTACTGGTGATCAATATCAAGGTTTAGACCGGCCAGTTAGCTACTGTATATGTGTGATGATCAGAAACAGGTTCACGCTGGTAAATGTTCTTATCCAGCCTCTGGCCTGTCCGTTAACTGGTGTTTACACACGCAGTTGATCCAATTTGAATCAATGTGTACCTCTTTTGACTCACCACTGAATTACAGGAAGTTTGCTAATACCGGCACTGCCCGGCAAAATATTTGCTTTGATACTGTATGCAACGCACGCTCACGCACGCACGCATTCAAAAACATCTTTAAACCTTTGTTTACTGGATTTTCACAGAAGCATTCACTGTATATAGGTATCCAATATACAGACATTGAATGAGATGACATTCTATGTTATTTCAGGTATTTGAAAGTAGCAGATCACAATGCATCCTGATGCAGCGTATTGTGTATTTTTAGATCTGTTATCTTTTTTTATGCATTAAAAATAGGGGCTGAGTGGTTAAACCTTTTATCATAACGTGACCCTAGTCTCGCGTAGCCAGACAACTATTCCACAATCTCCGAATGCTATATAGAGTCTGGAACTACAACTCCCGAAATCCAAGAGAGGAAGCTGGCACTTCTGTTCACAAAAATATATTTTAAAATATCTTTACGTTTTATTTTTTAATTTCCATTTCTGCTAAGCAGCAAGCTATATATACTTAGATGATTTTGATTTATATTAGGATGCATTTGCGCGACTGTGAAGACAAAACGGAAGTGGGGAGGAGGCTTCACATCCGCTTTATATTTTAATCATGATCAGAGCTGAGTCCCAGACTGTATGACCGGAACCATTTGAAAATTGTGGGAGGCAACGGTCTGGCCACGCGAGACTAACGTGACCCTAAACAGGGGCCGTGACCCTAATCAGGGGTCGTGACCCTAATCAGGGGTCGTGACCTGATAAGGGGCCTGTAGCTCCATGTGCCAGCGAGACAGAGAGGACGACAGGCCACAGCAGAATGTCACAGCGTGTCACGCTCTGTCTCACAGGCCTTATATAACCACTGTGTCTGCAGAATGAAAACACCCCCCCCTCTCTCTGTCTGCCACACTCTCATTATTTCTCTCTCTCTCTCTCTCTCTCTCTCCCTCTCTCTCTCTGTCTCTCTCTCTCTCTCTGTCTCTCTGTCCCTCTCTCTCTCTGTCTCTTAGTCCCCCTCTTTCTCTCTCTCTCTCTCTCACTCGCTATCTCTCTCTCCCCCTCCAGATGTCATTTATCCACTCTGCCCCCCTCCCTCCTTTTCTCTCTCCTCTTCTAATTATTGCTTTGTCACGCGTTCACTTGCTGTGATTCTCTCTTTCCTCTCTCGTCTGCCAATCTCTCTCTCTCTCTCTCTCTCTCTCTCTCTCTCTCTCTCTCTCTCTCTCTCTCTCTCTCTCTCTCTCTCTCTCTCTCGCTCTCTCTCTCTCTCTCTCTCTCTCATCGATCTCTCTCTGTCTCTCTCTCTCTCTCGTCTGCTCGCTCTCTCTCTCTCTCACTCTCGCCAGCATTTCTCTCTGTGCTGTTACTGTATGAGTCACAGCTCATCTGGATGTTCTTTGCAGGGGATGTGTGTGTGTGTGTGTGTGTGTGTGTGTGTGTGTGTGTGTGTGTGTGTGTGTGTGTGTGTGTGTGTGTGTGTGTGTGTGTGTGTGTGTGTGTGTGTGTGTGCGTGCACTGGAGAGCCGTAAGTGTTAATTGAAAATCGAATCAAGTGGATCTCGGGAATGGCATCTCATCTCATCTACAGTATGTCAGTCGTCTTCATATCTATAATGCATGACTCCAAATTTGGGCAAAGTTTCAGCTAGATCAAAGCCCCATTGACATCCATTATGAAATAAAAGTTACATATCGTCTCTGTCGGGGTGGAAAGCTTGTATGTCCAAAACTGTTACTTTTCAGGACTCAAATTCTAAAGTAGCTAAAGTAATCAGCGGTTTGCAAGATTAGCTCCAGACACACAGACACACAGACAGACAGACACACAGACACACAGACACACAGACACACAGACAGACAGACACACAGACACACAGACACACAGACACACAGACAGACAGACACACAGACACACAGACAGACACGCGTTGCGATGCGTTGTCAACTTGCAGTTTTGTTATTTTTCACCAAACGTTGGCTCCAGAATAGAGACGGTAGGGTTCACAACTGGTTAACACAAGCATGGTTTTGCAGTGTGAGTGTGTGTGTGTGTGTGTGTGTGTGTGTGTGTGTGTGTGTGTGTGTGTGTGTGTGTGTGTGTGTGTGTGTGTGTGTGTGTGTGTGTGTGCAGGCCGTGTGGACAACATCTCTCACCTTGTGTGACTCCGGACAGGAAGCCTCTCGGAGCCTTTGTTCTTCAACAAGAATGTTCCTGAGGTGCTCGTTCACCTGCAGAGAGACATGGGGGGGGGGGGAAGGGGGGGGTGTTTACTTGGGGTCATGTTTCACACAAGCCTTTGATGGACAGAATGTGAAGGAATGAATGAATGGAGAGATTGTGCCTCGCTCGCCCGCTCGGACAGTGGAGAGAGAGAGGTAGAGATTGAAGGAGACAGAGAGATGTTTTAGTTCTAAGAATTTCACCACTTTCAACCTGGCATCCCTGTTTGGGGCATGTCATGTTAAAAAAAAGAAAATATTCCATTCCCGCATTTCTACCCACCGTCCGTCCAGGCTATGGGAGCGCACCCGTTACTATACAGATCGCATAAAACGACGGCATTGCCGTCAATCTGGGCTATGGAACCATGTCTGTGTGACTACAGATCCCGTGGCGAAATTATATGACTGACGGTCAGACTTAATACAGACGGACAGGGTTTTGTTAATTTTATAGTAGAATAGCGAAAATAGCCATTCTACGATGCATTTTGAGCTTGTCGATTGGCTATATCTGCTATCCGTCATGACAAAGTGTATGGAGTAGTATATGGTAGTTCAGACAGGCACGTAAGTTAAGTCTGTTCCACACTCATACACCCTCCAATCACACACGGCCACGATCTATTCAAGCCTCCTCCTGTATTAGCGTTTACTGCAGGTCTTCACTATGTCAGCATGTTAATTGTGCGGATTCGTGTGGATTGTCATCATGTTTAAAGGAATAGTTCACTCAAATAAATACTTATTTTCTATCAATTATACACCCCATGAAGCCTTGACTTCATGGAGATTTTATAGTTTTTGTCGCATTCCTAAGTCCAATAATTTGATGACCAGCGGAGACTCAAAGAGTCTCCATTGAGTCTCCTACCGGGGACTCCACTGGTCATCAAATTATTGGCTTAGGAATGCGACAGAAAAAAGATATTCTCCATGAATTCAAGGCTCCATGGGGTGAGTAATCGATTGAAAATAAGTTATTTGGGGGTGAACTATCTCTTTAATATCCGTGTGTATCTTTTGAGTTCTCCCGTGTGAAGGGTTCAAAATGTGTTCATGTTTTATGTGTATATTTAGGCCCTGCTTCAGGGGGATTCGCTACCCCAGAGTGTGTCATGCTTGCAGAGATTATTCTGTAGTATCAGGGGAGCAGAGCCGCACTCAGAGCCAAATTCAATGCAATAAATGTTTTTTAAATGTTTTATCTCGACGAGAGTGGCTGACTGAAACAGGGGCTTAATTGTTTTAGGAACATGGATTAAAAGACCATCAAAGGATTGCAGTCTCATCGCCGGGGTTTATTAGCAAAGTGGTGCCATGTCTTCTGATGCTAACTAAAACAGCAGTGTAACCCGATACAGCTTTCTGCTACAGTACGACATAAAGAAAAGCTTTAAAAAGCAAATGAAAGCGACCTCGCCTCACTGGATATGTTTTTTTATTTCCTTGAAAAGGCTTTTCTATTTTACAAGTGCTCCCTCCCTCAGCTTCAAAAAGCTCTGTGCGATGAATGGTGATGTAACAGCCTGGCCAGACGATGCACACACTGCACAGGCCTGAGTGCTGATTTAACTCTGTGAGAGTGTACACTCTCACAGAGTTAAATCAACACTCAGGGGTTTGACTGTGCAACACTCACAGTGCAGCCAAGCATGGCCGTGGCACGCAATGCCTGGGAGCTGTACAGAGGGGCAGCCGTTCCAACCCGTGTGTGTGTGTGTGTGTGTGTGTGTGTGTGTGTGTGTGTGTGTGTGTGTGTGTGTGTGTGTGTGTGTGTGTGTGTGTGTGTGTGTGTGTGTGTGCGTGCATGTATGTGCGTGTGCGTGTGCGAGAGAGAGAGACACAGAGACAGAGAGACAGAGACAGAGACAGAGACAGAGAGACAGACACACACACACACACACACACACACACACACACACACACACACACACACACACACACACACACACACACACACACACACACACACACACACACACACACACACACTACACACACACACACACACACACACACGCACGCACGCACGCACGCACGCACGCACACACACACACACACACACACACACACACACACACACACACACAGAGAGAGAGAGAGAGTGCCTCTCATGCCATTTTGTTTTCAAATTAGCATGTGTATGCACTTTTATTTGATGTTGTTTATATGAAAATTGCGTGTGCATGTTTATCCGTGTGAGTGTGTGTGTGTGTGTGTGTGTGTGTGTGTGTGTGTGTGTGTGTGTGTGTGTGTGTGTGTGTGTGTGTGTGTGTGTGTGTGTGTGTGTGTGTGTGTGTGTGTGTGTGTGTGTGTGTGTGTGTGTGTGTGTGTGTGTGTGTAGTGTGTGTGTATCCGGCTGGCCTTGGCCTGCAGCAGGGAACAGGAAGCACACGTGCTTCTGCACAGAGGAATGTCAACAGCCTCAGCTGGGAACCAAACATGCATCATGTTTTGTTTCTGGGGGGGGGGACACTCCTGACCGTGACGCTAAAACTAAGAATTAAAGAAGAACACAAAAGCGGAGACTTAGTTTTCGCTTCGACATCGGATATCAGATATCTAATATATCGGGTCGATATCATTGTTTGAAAGCTGCCAGTACAAAAGTCCCACTGCCTGCCAGGTCAATAACCCCAAGTTGCTAAATGTGTCTCTCTTACAGTAAAGCAAGACAAGTTTATCTGTAGAGAACATTTCAACAACAAGGCAATTCAAAGTGCTTTACATAAAACATTAAGGGTCCACACGTCCCCTAGATAATTCAAAACAACGTATGTTTGAATTGTTTACAATGGGAGCGCCACGTTTGTGGAGCGGTAATTCTGCGCTCTCTCGTTCTCGTGTGGCGTCTTTATCTGCTTGCTGAGAGCTTAAATATTTTCAACTTGGGTGCTTGGAGGCGTTTTTAGGCGAGTGAGTGCCTTCCGGGAAGGAACGCCTCGGCAATGGCCCCTAAGAGCGCTATGACAAAGTGCAAAAGAAACACATTATAAAGGGACATTTAAATAGCTATTAAGGAGTTAAAAGAATAGAAGATAAGAATAAGGCAGTGGCAAACAGCCGGGGCAAAGTCTTTCTGTTTTCCACTGTCACTCTTAAATAATTTAAAAGAAGAGAGTTGTAGCAGGCTGCAGTTTAATGGGAATTTGTGTGTGTGTGTGTGGGTGAGTTAAATTAACTTTCATTAGCTTTCATTCAGTTAACACACTGGTTTTACTCTGTAGGAATGCCATTCTGGGGAGTATTGGCAGCTACTGCTGTTGTGAAGGAAGCCTGATGTGTGTTAAACCTCTAAATCCTGTTCCAACGGACCATGATGAGATCAGATATAGAGCTCTATGATATGATTAAATGCCCCACACAGCTATATTGCTCTGACCCAACTGTCAGGGGGGCAGATGGAGGATTTGAGAGATGAGATCTCATATCTTTTGTCAGTCCGGGGCAAATAAAGAAAATCTTTCACCTGACAGGTGAAAGACCCACCACTATTAGATTGTTGGAGTTATGTGTACAGTACTCATCCTCTCCTCTGTTCTCATATGTCTCATTTTTTTTAAAGTTTGTTGTTATAATATGCCAATTCCTGATTCCCCATGTATTCAAGTCCCTTGTCACTGCTAAACAACTGCAACCAAGCCGGAGGCTATTTGACTCTAGACTGTTCGTCAAATATATTGAGCATGTAAGCTGCTGTAAAGTGAGTGCTTTGTGAATGTTTGTTTATACAGTTTTGTGTTGTATATTTTCAACATTGTAAGGCACTTTATATTCACATAAGGGTAATAATATAATAATAATAATAATAATAATAATAATAATAATAATAATAATAATTATTATTATTATTTTTATTCTATGTATGAAAAGTGCCCTAAAAAATGTAATATTATTAGTTGAGCGGACTGACTGTAAGCTCTGTGTCACTCTGTACACCAAAACATAGCTAGTGTGACAGCCTCCCCACTTTGCCTGTTTGGGGCGGGGCTCTTTCCCATCAGGGGAAGTGATTGGCAGAGTGGGGCAGGTCGTCAGCCACTGGGCCTCACCTGGGGGTGATTAGGGGAACCCTATTTAAGGCTGAGGAAACTGCCATTTTAGCAGCCATTTGTTTGGGTCCCTGCAATTATTTTCATTCAACCCCCCCCCCCCCCATCCCACATTCATCCATATATACTGCCGACACTACTGATGCCTACCATACCATTTATTCACACATCTTGTTGTTTATGCTCATTATTGTTTACTTTAGGCCGGGAATTTAAGTTTAAATAAATATATTTTTTGCATTTGTGTGGACACTAGACACCAAAAATAAAAGGCGATGAACCATGCAGCTCAACTATAAAGAACTTTACTGTAAGTTGCCTTGTTATTATTATTATTATTACCTTGTTGATCCAGGTGGTGACGGCATCCTCCGTGTCGTAGGGCAGCTCAGGGATGTGTCCGTCACCGTGAGAGGGCTCGGCGCAGGAGTACCTGTTGATGCAGGCCATCACCCTCTCCACGCTCACCATCTCCACCGTGTACGCCATCATCAGAGTGTCTATCAGCGCCAGGTGGGAGCTCTGCACACACACACACGCACACGCACACACACACACACACACACACACACACACACACGCACACGCACAACAACAGAGTGGACAACAACAGGGAGATTAGGGAAGGATTCTGGAGGCTATTAATTGAGCAATATTACACGAGAGGGTGTGCTTTATCTTGATTATTGGCAGTTTTATCTCCGAAATACATGGGGTCTGACAGACAGAGACGTGTCCCTGTTTACTCAGCCACTCCAGTACCATTTAGATGGCTCAGCTACAGTGTTGATTTCGTCGACTAAAACTATGACAAAAAATGTTCGTCGACTACCTTTTTTCACTGACGAAAACTAAATAAAAAAATAGCTGCGATGTCTAAAACTAAGACTAAATACAGTGACAATTTCGTCCACAAATAAAAAAGACTAAAATGTTAGGGAGGGACTAGCGGAGAAGAGATTCAGTAGAACTAAAAGACAAGTCATTTTATGTTTGGTTGCGCTCGGGTTTTGCGCTCTGAAAATAGCAGATCTACAAGCTCACAACGCGTCGCAGTGAGCTTGCAGATCAGCTATTTTCAGCATGCAACCAAGTGTAAAATCAGCCATTACGACGATGCCATCAAGGCCCGCCAAAATACATTTTAGTCGATTAAATCTGTGGATCTGTAGATTTAGTCGACTAAAATCTTATGATATTTAGTCAACTAAAACTAGACTATATGACTAAAACTATATGGAATTTTATTCGAAGGACTATGACTAAAACTAAATCAAACTTTGCTGTCAAAATCAACACTGCTCAGCTAGACAACCTCTCCCAAACCGAACTCATGGAGAAACAAAACTTAACACTTGAGCATTTCAACCAATCAGATTGCTTGGTCAGAACTACCTGTATGTATAATTCACAGTAACTCTGAGAAGTTAGGAATGGATAAATTAAAGGTACACTTTGCGTGCAGCACACATGTGTTTTTCTAACACGGTCATGTGTGGAGGTGGGTTCGACCAGGCCTCAACACCTACACAATGCATGACATTCTCCTGGCCTTTCTAACCCCATTCCAGGCCGGTCACGCCAACGGAACTCCCTTTCCTGCAGGTCCACTCGAAACGTTGAATGTTTGTGTGTTTGTGCGTGTGGGTTGGATGTATCATGCCACTGTCAGGGTGCTTTTCCCGGGCCTTAAAAGGTCATATAAATAGGGGAAAAGGGGAGGATTGGCCCCAGGAGAGGGTAAATTGCTTTTACAGCCTCACCCAGCTGATGGTTGCTCAGATGGCTTTTGCTGAGTGCAGGGGGGGGGTGGGTCCTCTTAAACGTCTTGCTCAGGGAAACTTCTGCTAGCTCAGTGGCTTTGTGCTTAGATTGTCCAGATTGGGGTGAGCTGAGGGTCGAACCTTTGACATCCTCTGTGCCAACTCAGTTTGGTGTTTACGTTTTGAATTCAGTCTCGGATGCCTCTAAAAAAACTTTTTACTTGATGTGCCAAATCCCCTAATCCCCTGGTTTGAAAGCCACCTGGTCACACAGGCGTGTATTGTCTCACATTGTCCATTCAGTGTTTATTCCACCGGCGGAATCTGTCGTATACAGTATTTCATTCTAACCGGTATTAAAAAGGTCTTGAATTGTGTTGACAAGCACAACGTGCTCAAACGTGATGCCGTCACCCTGTCCGTACCTCAGTCTCTTGTCTGTGAGCCGCAGGTCTCCCTTAACAAACATTCACGTCAAGCTCTCCATGGTCCCAAGGATAAGGTTGAAAGAAAAAGTCACTGCAGCCAACAGACACAAACAAACAAACAAACAAACAGTGACACCCAGCCCACCTGAGCTCCAGGTTCAGCCAGAGCCAATACTACTGCCATGCACAGGCCTCTCTATTCATGACCCCGGGGCCTTGGAATACCAGCCAGTATGACTGTGTGTTTCCTTAATAAACTGAAGAACCGCGACTACAGGACTCCGGGTTGTCTGTGCGTGTGCGTACAACGTCAGTGCCACATGTTGCCAGTGCCAGTCCAAACAGGTACAGAAGAGGTCCAGCCATGGCCTGCAGAGGCAAAACACTCCAAAACACAGCCCACAATGCCTGCTCTGTTTTCATTTCTGTCTCTTCAGGATATTGGCAGATGTCTGATGTTATATGCATTCTCATCTGGATGAGATGCGGCTTGTCTGGCCGAGAGCTGCTCCTGAGACTGACTGACTGACTGACTGACTGACTGTATGACTGTCTGACTGCAATGCTGTCTGTCTGTCTGTCTGTCTGTCTGTCTGTCTTACTGACAGGCCAAGACACTTAGAACAGCGCTGGCCATCCAGAAAACATATAAACCAACTGAGCTGCTTGCTGTGATTTAGATTTTAATTTAATGTTTAATCTATTTGCCCCCATCCCCCCCCAAAGACATGTAATGTGGTTTAGAGGTTTGCATTTGTAGTTTTTTTCCATGTGTTTTGAGTGTGCGTTCGTGCGTGCGTGTGTGCGTGTGTTCGTTCGTGCGTGTGTGTGTGCATGCATGTCTCTATCCAAGAATGTGGTGTTTTTGAACTTTAGATTGAGGAACATGAACAAGTAACTTTTTGTCCATGTCTACCACACTGGTAGACATTTAGGATGTTCTGGGATGCGTGACCATGTGTCAGAGTAAAACCAAATCCAACTGAATTAACCAGTTTTGTATTGTTGCTACCGCACTGCACTGTTGCTATAGGGACAAGGAATCACAGGGTCTATTCAGAGTGTGTGTGTGTGTGTGTGTGTGTGCGTGTGTCTGTGTGCATGTGCGTGTGTGTGTGTGTGGTGTGCATGTGTGTGTGGCGCACACACACGTGGATGTAGGCGTATACAGTAGACACTGTGTAGGCGTGTGCCGGAGAGAAAGAAGTTGAACAACAAAGCAGTGGTTCTCCAATATTTTCATGTCACGGATCCCCAAATTGATGTACTTGGCTACACCCCCCCATTTGAATAGATTTTGTACCAGGTACCACCATAAGATTTGTGTTAAAATAGCAGATCTACAAGCTCACAACGCGTCGCGTTGTGAGCTTGTAGATCAGCTATTTTCAAATAGCCGAAGTATAAAACAGGGTTGAAGTGGTTAAAGTGAATTTGATGCTATTTTAAGCCATTTCACTGGGGACCGACTGGAACCCCCTCAAGGACCCCTAGGGGTCCCTGAACCACTGCGATGAAGGACAGAAACCCAGGGGAACGACAGAGTGAGAAAGGGCAGAGGAGAGAGAGGAGGTTGTAGATGGAGAGATAAGAGAAAGATGGAGGACTATTAGACTGTGCTTACATATCCACAGACTGATCTTACATAAAAACACTACTGTTGACACTAAAGCATGGATTTAAAAGCCATGTGGCGTCTATTATCCCCTAACAAAGTGTGTGTAGGCGTGTGCGTGTGTGTGCCCTCCCATGACAGACGCACCTTATAAGGTGGTGGAGACCCAAGGCACACTTTGGTCATAAAGTCAGAACGACAGCCTGCTGTAATCAGGACTGCCAGTGTTCACTATATTATAGTACAGTGTTCACTATACTATAGTGATAATAATATGACATTCAAAATAAAATTCAAATAAAAGAAAATAATGTAGAAAATGTCATGGTATTTTTCCATTAAAAAAATGTTTTCATTGTGATACAGATAAATAGGAACTTAAACTACTTTAGTTCCATTGATCCAAGCCGGAACACAGTCGATTGCTTGATCACTAAAATAATCTGAAAATGCACGCGGCCCACCCATCTGACCACTTAACACGGCCGCCACACTATAGTGACTATAGTGCGATTTATCTGACAGCGCAAATCTGTGCAGATTTATTTCTCTGTGTGTGTGTGTGTGTGTGTGTGTGTGTGTGTGTGTGTGTGTGTGTGTGTGTGTGTGTGTGTGTGTGTGTGTGTGTGTGTGTGTGTGTGTGTGTGTGTGTGTGTGTGTGTGTGTGTGTGTGTGTGTGTGTGTGTGTGTGTGTGTGTGTGTGTGTGTGTGTATGCGTGCATGATCAACACAACAGTTAAGAAGTACACGGTTTGGTGGACAGTGTATTCGGCTCCATGTGTGCATCTGTGTGTGCGTGAGCGTGCGTGCGTGTGTGTGTGTGTGCGTGCGTGTGCCCTTGATCAAAGACACCCACACCAAGGCATGCACACACTACAGCTGAGCAAACAGATAATGAAAGTAAAGGCTGTTTCTTCACAATAAAATCACAAGTGCCTGCTGTTCAGCACTGACTGACACACACACTCTTTAAACAAGACCTGCATGGGTTTGCAGGACAATACCTTCACTATTGTGAGGCTTCAATTGCACATAACCTTTAACACATGCACACACACACACACGCGCGCGCACGCGCGCGCGCGCGCGCACATGCACGATCCCCACCTCCCTACACGTCATTCCGCAGGAAGCTTTTAGGCACAAGTACTGCACACGCCCCTCTGCAGATACATTTTAATTACTCCTCCAGCGTCTCCTCTCCTCTCCTCTCCTCTCCTGTTCCCTCCTCTCCTCTTTCTCTCCTCTCCTCTCCTCTCTGACATTGTCATCCCCAATGCTCTCAGTGTTTAAACACTCAGAGGGCAATGTGAGTCATGGGTGAGAGAGAGAGAGAGAGAGAGAGATAGAGAGAGTAAGAAAGAGCGAGAGAGGTGGTCATAGGGACAAAGAACATTCTTATTGGGAAACGCATGGCTCTCTCACACACTGCTGAAGGTCTATCAACTATAGGAATCGGGAGGGGAGTGTGTGTGTATGTGTTCACGCGGGTGCATGCGTGCGTGTCTCATTTGCGCGCCAGACGTGCTCTGACTTGCTGTGAGACCCCACCCTCTACAGTGCTGCAGTGGAGCACATCACGTCCTGCTCTCCCCTCCGCTCCTCCTCTCTTCTCCTCAAACCCCCCCCCCCACCACCACATTTCTTATTCTCTCCTCCTCTCCTCTCCTGTCAGTTGAACAGTGATACTTTTCCCCTTCTTCCCTGACCGACACACACACACACACACACACACACACACACACACACACACACACACACACACACACACACACACACACACGTCCTCCACCTCTCGTCCTCTCCTACATTGACCAGAGCTCTCATGGTACATTACACAGTACCTCGCCCTGCTGTACTTCCCCATAATTCCATGGGCTTGCGGACAGACTTTCCCTCTCTCTCTCTCTCTCTCTCCCTCCCTGACACTGTTCCACTCCTCCGCTCTCTCTCTCTCTCTCTCTCTCTCTGTTCCCCGCGTGTGTCCCTCCTCCCTTGGCGTGCCTCCACGTGTCAGCCCATTGATCCCTCTTTTCCACTCTTCCCAGAGACGTTGAAGCCTGATTCATACTTAGTGGCCATCGACAGGCTCTCAACCCATTGGATCACGACACGCAGTGAGCCTGTAGATCCGCCTATTTTCCGACGTGCACACATGCAGCACAAGCCAGTATAAATCCGGCGTAACGCTCTACTCTCTACTCCAGGGGTCTTCAACAGGGGGTCCGGGACCCCTAGGGGTTCCTCAGAGTAACTACAGGGGGGCCGCCAAATCTTTGTGTGACACTTTTTTTCTTTTTCTTTTTGCATGAATCACTTGAACCCTAGCATCCCTATTCTGAGGGGAACGTTAGCCGAAAATAGCAGAATTTCAGCAAATTTCAGATCAGCAATTTCCTACAGAGGTTTGGTGTAGAGTGGAAAAAAGCAGACCAAGTTCAAGTTTTCTAAGTATTGAGGGTTTCAGTGGTTAACTGTCTGAAAATACACAACACTACACAATGATAATGCTGTCAAACACGTCTATGAAGCTATCTATGAAATATATAAAAAAAGTTTAATCTGCAACACAATGTTATACAATATGTTAAGTGGGGGGTTCCTGTTTCATCTCTCTCTCTCGGGGGTCCTTGGCCTGAACAACGTTGAAGACCCCTGCTCTACTCGCCTCCCCCCTTTCTGCCAGCCCCCGGGCA
>NC_137611.1:11898122-11925622 GCF_963280865.1 Gymnoscopelus braueri
AGTGTTCATTTCTCCTGTTGAGAGTGAGAGTGTACAAGCATAATATCTGAGGTGAAGGGGGTGTAAGTGATATATATTTCTTGCTAAATAGCTCTATATTCTGCTGATTCATAATCATTGCTAGAGTGTTTGTTCGGTAACCGGGGTCTCCCTGTCTCTCCAGCTCTTTAGTAAACAGAATATTCAGGTCAGGATACCAATTTTATCCAATCAGGAGAGTGAACTTATACAGGATACACTACAGCAGGGGTACTCAACAACAAATCTTGAAGGTCCACAAATACGTTTTTGAATAAGGCTAGGGTCCGCACATGCGCGCGCGCGTGCCCCCCCTCCCACGCTACTTTATTTCGGTTTTAGGGTCAATTGTGACTCGCGATCGCGGTAACTCGCAGATTAATAGCCCAGAAATAATTTTTTTTTATTATAATTTATATTATAATTTTCCCAGGGTCCGCAGAGAGGTGTCCCGCGGTCCGGTCATGGACCGCGGTCCGCCTGTTGAGGACCCCTGCACTACAGAATAAATGGAAGTGTCTGCAGAGCAGACAAAACTGGAGCTGGAACAATATCAAATTGAAGTTGATAAATGATTTGTGTGCTGTTGTGATTGGATAAAATTGGTATCCGGGCCTGAAAATGAATTTTCTGTTTACTAAAGAGCTGGAGAGACGGGGTGACCCCTATTAGTGAACAATCACTCTATAGCAACAATTAGAATAGAGAGTATGCACATGTGTCACTTTTCCAACGGGACACGCCCCCCTCATCTAGACTGAGTGGCAAAACATTGAGCAGCATGGAGCATTGTAGTTTGGAAGCGCTCGTTGGAAATCACTCAACGATCCTGCGTACCACCTGTTTCTAAATTGCACATAATGCAGGAGGCAGAGCAAGACGTTGCGTTATTGAAAACGAGCGCTTCCAAACTTTATTGACAGAAAGTAGCTCATAACATGTCTATGGTGGATTTTTGAGAAACACAAACTTTGCAGATAGAAAGAGCATCATTCAAGCTTTCCGTACAGCTGCCATGTTGGTGAGTTTAACGTCGTTTGATACAGTCAGATCTGTTTGGATGTATGGGCTGTGAAGGCCAGAAAGTAGTTTTTTGCCACTCAGCAGGCGTTCCTGCATAACGTCCGGGTACGATGATGTCACGAGCATAGCCTCTATAGTGAAATATAGAGCTTTTAACTTAAAAACAGCATGCAGTATCACTTACATCCCCTTTAAATTAACACTGAAGATTTGACTGTCAAGTCAAAGATGGCCGACCTTGTTATGTACACTGTGTGTTCTCCCATAGTGAGAACCATACAGTATGGTTACACTAGTAACCTAGATGTGTACAGTGACTGTATAATTAGTTCCCACAGTACAGTACAGCACGTCATTGTTGTGTTGAGCTGAGACGGACATGTTTGCTCTGTCCTGTCTGGCTGCTACACAGCGGCGGAGCAGTGTCAGTGAGTAAGTGGTTGCTATAGGAAACCTGTCATTAGAAGATGTTTTGCTCCCTCCGGGCCAGGCCTTGGAGGACCATCTATCAACGGAACATGCATAGGGTTAGGCACGCATGCTCTCCCTCTCTCTCTCTCCGTCTGTCTGTCTGTCTCTCTCTCAGCATCACTGAGCACACATTGACTTAAAGAAAACCTCACCGGCGTCACCGCTCAAAATACACAACACAGCATGTCATTACATTACCCAGCCTCTATTTGCTCTGCAAGGGTAGTGATCAGAAAAGGACCAAAAGGGTAATAACTCATATCAGCCCTTAAGCCTGTTATGAGTCCTATACACGAATCCACGGAGCTCTGCCCTGCGTGCAGCCATTGCTGCGGTGTCAACGCTCCGCGGACGCGACACCGCAGCAATGGCCGCCTACAGGCAGCTACAGGCAGCGCGTCTGTGGATTCGTCTGTAGGGCTGATTAGGCCAACATACTGTTACTCCCCAAAATGCGTATTGTGACTTCTTGGGACAAATGTGACCAAGCGTTTGACTGGAAGGGGTTTAAGCTTCCAGTCAAACGGTGCCGCCCCAGGCACTTCCGCACTCCAGGAATGCGGAAGCGCCCTTCTCAAACCTAAGACAAGGGTGACCGCTCCGCCAGAAAACAGTTAAAATGACGGAGGTGCGCCGTCTAAAGCGGACGTTAGCCATGAGAGGCACCACCGAGCGCCAGTTGCTGTACCGAGCGTCAGTTGCTGTACCGAGCGTTGCGAAGTCCGCCTCAGCCGACTCATTGCCGTTAGAGTAATGTCCCGGGGCCGATAGGGACAGAATCGTAACTCATGTCCCCCCTAGTCAACATGTGCCGTATTTGCCCCCCCCCCCCTTCCAGTTCAACGTTTGACTTCTTCGGACGTCCGTCCCAAGAAGTTACCCGAAGTTACCCTTTCTTGGGAGTGAGAATGCATTGATTCGGCAGTAGCTGACCAGTGCCACTGCAGCCTGAACTGTCCTTCTCCCTGAGGAAGGAATTCAGCGTGTCAAACACAGCCACCACGGATGCTGCGCCGATCAAATGCTATTTTCTCATAATCTCTGTGACTAAATAAAGTTGTGATGAACAAATGATCCCCCGGGCATCTGGCTCCTTCAATATAATGATCTAATCGGCACAGGACTATTATGGGTTTCCAACGATCTGAAATCATGTACTGTAATGTTATGTAATGTAATGTGACGACTATGTTACGCTAGTCCGTGCAGCACATTTATAGCTGTGTTTCTATTCAGTTCTGTTCCAGAGCAATTTCTCCTCCTGTGACCGTGAGCCACTGAATTAATCAATGTGAATCTTGGCTTGTGTTGTTGATGGAAGCTGCAAGGTTGCAGTGTTACATTGTCATTTGTGACCTGTCTTATGCTGTGACTCAAGACGTCGCTTATTTCGGCATAACCACAAACTGTTTTTTTTGTTGTTTTTGCTAGAGCCCAACCGATGCCAGAATTCTGGATCCGGTGCTGGTCTCAGACTACCGATTACAAATGTTTTAACCAAAATATTTTCAAAAAGTACAAAAGTAATTCTCATCAAAGGAGCAACACGTTGAGATTGAGATTGTAGATGTGCTATTTTGGGGAACTGTTCCCCCCCCCAGAATAGGGATGCTGGGGTTCAAGTGGTTAATACATCCATCCATTGTACACTACAGCAGATAACCTCAGTTGGATAGCACATGTTATGTTGCCGAAACGGATGATAAACAATCCAGGTCTCCATTCATCCACTCACCATGTGTATGGGTGTATTGGTCAGATCCAGTGGTGGAAATTAACTAGGTACATTTACTTAAGTACTATACTTATATACAATTTTGAGGTATTTGTACTTTACTTGAGTATATTATGAAATGTACACTTACCACTTTAGCCCTATTTTATACATAGGCTATTTGAAAATAGCCGATCTACAAGCTCACAACGCGTCGCATCGCGACGCGTTGTGAGCTTGTAGATCTGCTATTTTCAAACATTTTAGTACTTTTACTTTTGGTACTTTAAGTACATTTTGATGCCAATACTATTGCACTTTTACGCAAGTAATTTTTTAATTCTGGACTTTTACTTGTAACGGAGTATTTCTATAATGCAGTATTGGTACTTTTACTTAAGTAAAGAATTTGAGTACTTTTTCCACCACTGGTCAGAACGTCCACTCACCATGTGTATGGGTGTGTTGGTCAGGTCTCTAAATCACCATGTGTATGGGTGTGTTGGTCAGATCTCTAACTCACCATGTGTATGGGTGTGTTGGTCAGGTCTCTAACTCACCATGTGTATGGGTGTGTTGGTCATGTGTATGGGTGTGTTGGTCAGACCTCTAACTCACCATGTGTATGGGTGTGTTGGTCATGTGTATGGGTGTGTTGGTCAGATCTCTAACTCACCATGTGTATGGGTGTGTTGGTCAGATCTCTAACTCACCATGTGTATGGGTGTGTTGGTCAGGTCTCTAACTCACCATGTGTATGGGTGTGTTGGTCAGATCTCTAACTCACCATGTGTATGGGTGTGTTGGTCAGGTCTCTAACTCACCATGTATATGGGTGTGTTGGTCAGACCTCTAACTCACCATGTGAATGGGTGTGTTGGTCAGATCTCTAACTCACCATGTGAATGGGTGTGTTGGTCAGATCTCTAACTCACCATGTGTATGGGTGTGTTGGTCAGATCTCTAACTCACCATGTGTATGGGTGTGTTGGTCAGATCTCTAAACTCACCATGTGTATGGGTGTGTTGGTCAGGTCTCTAACTCACCATGTGTATGGGCGTGTTGGTCAGGTCCCTCTCGGTGACCAGTCTGTCCTGGTCGGTGACGTAGAGGCCCTTCTGGGCCAGGGCCTGGATGACGGCGTTGTGGCCCAGCAGCGGCTTGACGGCGTCGCTGCGGAGGATCAGGCTGCCCGCCCGGCAGTAGAGCTCGGCGGACTGCAGCAGGCACGCCACGGGGGGCTTCAGGTGCTCCTGGTTGTACTGGTCCCTGTAGAACGGCTCCACCAGCTCCTCTGGGACAGCGTCTGCATGGGGGGGGGAGAGAGAGGGTTAGCTGTCTGCTCATTTGGATCATTCAGCAGTTCAGACACTGAATGAAATGTTACTTTAACCAATCTGTATGGTAGCGCAGTGGTTCTCAACCTGTGGTGCCGGCCAGGGGGCACCCAAATAATTGGCTAAACAGATTTATACATTAATGTAAAAACAAAAACCTTCACGGTATATTTTCTTTAAAACCTTAAAGGGGTAGTTCACACTTGTTTTCTATCGATTAGTCACCCCATTGACACTATTTTTTTTGTTTTTGTGGCATTCCTAAGCCAATAATTTGATGACCAGCGGACCTGTAGGCAGCGGTTCCGGTAGGAGACACAAAGGAGACTCTTTGTGTCTCCTACCGGAACCGCTGGCGGTCATCAAATTATTGAGGAAGGAATGCCACAAAAACAAAAGAATATCCTTGAATTCAAGTCTCCATGGGGTGACTGATCGATAGAAAAAAAAAAAAAGTCATTTTGGGGGTGAACTATTCCTTTAAACAGGAACTTTAAGTATATTGATCCAAGCCAGAACACAATCGATTGATTGATCATTCAAATAAACTGAAAATAAAAATGCACACGGCCCACTAGGGGTGTGCCGATGTATCGTCCCGCGATATATCGCGATACGTTTTCGTGACGATATGTATCGTTTTGGGGGAAAGAAATATCGTTTTTTCTTTTCTTTTTTTTACAATAATAATAATCAGGTATGCAAACAGCCCGTGGTGAAAAGGGTGACAACATGTTGTTTTTTTTCGGGTCAGGATTATTTGTTTGCATTTGCTTTTTTTCTCCCCCATATATTTTTATAATAAAAAAAGTGCGTATCGTATCGTATCGAAATCGTATCGAAATCGTATCGAAGTTGTGAGCCCAATATCGTATCGTATCGTTTCGTGAAATTAGTGTATCGGCACACCCCTACGGCCCACCCATCTGACCACTTAACACGGCAGCCGAAATGCCCTGATCCAGAATGGGTTGAGAATCACTGAGGTGGAGTACGTCAATACAATATAACTAACACATCTACAGTGGGTTGGAGGTGGTCTCCCTATACTCTTCTATTGAGAAATTTACACCTTGGTGTCAGGTAGGACACCTACTTGGTTGACAATGTCAATAAAGTTATTTGAAGCACAGGACGCACCGGATTGGACATTATTCCATCATTACTGTAGTTAGGACAGCGTTGCAAATAAACGTCTCCGTCGGGAGAGACGTAAAATGGACGTAAAAAGCTTTGAAGTAATTGCCTGAAATTACTGAAAAGGCAGTAATGCTTAGTTTACACACAGGCCCACGACGATGTCACGCACCGAAAATAGCTGATCTACAAGCTCACAACAAGTTGCATCGCTATGTGTTGTGAACTTGTAGAATGGCTATTTTTGGTAAGTGACACCTTCCTACGACGAGGTGTAGTTCCAGACTCTATGTAGCATTCGGAGATTGTGGAATAGTTGTCTGGCTACGTGAGGCTAATGACAGGGTAACTAACTATAGTTACTAACTATACAACACACACTGACTGGCTATAGCTTACTGCACTATACACACCAAAACTAGTCTTAAAGGAGTAGTTCACCCAAAAAATTACTTATTTTCTATCAATTACGCACCCCATGAAGCCTTGAATTCATGGAGATTTTTTTTGTTTTTGTCGCGTTCCTTGGTCAGTAGGAGACTCAATTGAGTCTTCATTGAGTCTCCAACCAGAGACTCCGCTGGTCAACAAATTATTGTCTCAGGAATGCGACAAAAACAAAAGAATCACCATGAAGTCCAGGCTTCATGGGGTGCGTAATTGATAGAAAATAAGTAATTGTTGGGGTGAACTACTCCTTTAACACATTAAGTCCTGAGGCCGATTCTACAAATGCCTTCTAAATCAGTAGTTCTCACACTTTGAAGATTAAAAAAAAAATGATCCAAAAATAGCAGATGTACAAGCTCGCAGCGCGGCACTTGTATATCTGCTGTGTTTGAATATCTAACGCAAAAATCGAAAATGACACTCTTGCCCTCCCGGTTTTAATGTGTGATGACACAAAGACAATGCTTAGTTTACACACTGGCCTACGACGATGTCACGCACCGAAAACAAGTGGCATCGCTATGCGTTCTGAACTTGTAGAATGGCTATTTTTGGTAAGTGACACCTTCGTACGACTAAGTATGAATCACTACCACTACTCCAGTGGCTGATGATGACTGCTGGTATATAGGGGCCCATGATGCATGGATAATTTGTATTTAGTTGTGTTCATTTAGTATTTAGTAATGTAAACACAGGGCAAAGTTACATACTTTGCCTTTAAGTCTGTAGACTGTATCTTGAGAGGAAAAAGAAAAAGGATAAAAAACGGCTGAGTTCGCTCTGTCTTCAAACTTTTGAGGCAAATTTGTGGTCTAGAAAGTAGACAATTAAACCCGGGGACGAGAGACCGCAGCACCCTCGCTTATTGCATCTGGTCAAGACTGTGAACACAACAGTGACGAACAGCAGTCACTGCGGCGGTAATTAATTACACACCAGTCTTACGGTGGTCTTGTGGAACAGAAATTAGGTTAGCAAGGCCAGAGGAGCAGACCATTAGAGCAATCTGCGGCCGGTGACGTCTTACGTCGTAGTAGGAAACGGGGTCAGCGGTCTGTGAGGGGTCTTCACGAGCTCGTGTGGTCACGAGCATGAGCACGTCCTGGCCTAAGTATGATGATTCTGCTGGTGTGAATTTTTGCCCGCACAGAAGCGCGAATCAGGAAGAATTCCTCTGTCTATATACTCCAATAAAGTGTATAGTGTAAATACTCTATAGTGTATAGTCTATACTGTATAGTGTAAATATAAGTGTAAAGTGTAAATAATCCAGTAATGTGAAAATGCCTCAAAATTGTACTTAAGTAAATGTACTTATAGTTACTTCCCACCACTGTGAGTGTGTGACCGAAGCGCGCTGTGCTGTCCGCTCTAATCGTGTTACCTCAAACAGTAAATCTGATTTGTAGGAAATAGCTGGACTCACACACACACACTCCAATGCAGGACATGTGTGTCTCAAGGGAACTAGTGGCCGACGACCGTTATCGGTACTTACAATCATTCCACCGAAGGGACGGCTCACTCACAGTACAACACAGTAGAATCCTCAGTGTTAGTAGAACTTTGAAGAGTGTACAAATGGAACCAAATGGACCCGTACGGGTCCATTTGCACACTCTTCGGAGTTAAGGATTCTACCATGCATACTTTAGGGGGACTTTCAATAAGAAATCTTAATAAAATAGTTACGGTATTTCTGTAAAAAAAAAGAAGTGTTTATTCGTTTCTTTCCTTCCTTTCCTTATCTATAATTACTCCACAAAGTTAATTATAGACGTGTTTATAGACTGTGTGTTTGGCGGGTTTTAGTAATCGTCCCGGGTCTCAGTTCTGGAAGCGTAACTTGTAACTGTACTGTAACACACACTGCATTGAAGCTTTATGCATCCCACATGTGCCATCACATGATGAGTCAGACGCTCCTATGTGTGAATGTGCGTGCACGCGCGTTTGTGTGTGTGTGAGGCAGGGGTGACACACACATTTGTAAGGTTATGCGTTTCGGCGGTGAGTTTGTATTCCTTGTGTGTGGGGTCATTTCCTCTCTCCTTGCCTGTGAATCACACTTGGGAAGACGGGAGGGGAGGGTGGGGACTGAAAGGTTTCTTAAAGATACAGCTTCCTGCTCTTACAGCCAACAACATACATGTAGCAATACTATAGGATAGCTAAAAGCGCTGTTAAGTGATATTTATTTGCTGAAATAAGTGTTACATAACTCTATATTCATCGCTATAGTATAGAGAGTGTTTGTTCACTAACAGGGGTCTCCCTGTCGCTCTTTAGTAAACATAAAATACCCTTTCAGGTCAGGAGGATACCAATTTCTTTCTGGGATACTCCGTTTCTGTTTACTAAAGAGCTAGCGAGATGGGGAGACTCCTGCTACTGAACAAACACACTATACTAGCTAGGATTTCTATCAGAATATAGAGCTTTAACTTTTTAACAAAAAACTTTTTGTTTTAACTACATATAAATTGAAACATACTTTTAAATCAACCTAAACAACAACCAATCCATGTCACAAAGAAACATTAGGACCGCAACTAAACCTGGAGGCGGTTTGGCATGGCCACGATGGGAGGGCAGCCTGAGCCTTATCTCGGTCTGTGTCCACAGCGTTTAGCATACAGTACATTAGTTTAGCCCCCCACCCAGAGAGATGAAAAGGGACGATGGAAGGAAACGGCCAGGCGTTTTACCACTTCAACAACTACTTAACAGCCAGTTCCCCGTACGCCAGCATCCAGTCACAACAAGCAACAACTGTTCAAACAAGTAAAGTCACCCATCTGTTGTTAGAATGTCCATTATGCCTGACTGGTAGCAGCAGCAGAAGCCAGGCTTTGATGACACAAAAAGGTTATTTCAATGCATTTAAAAAATGTTGCTGCTCGAGGGAGGCACTTTTCAGAGAGGCGGAATACAAAAGCATGATCTACAGTACTTTGAAGAAAGTTGCTTTGGAGAGCAATTCTTCTAAGATGCAATAACATCTTTTGTCTCTGTGACCTATATTGAACGTTTGTGCTCACATCAGACGACTAACTTGCTTAACCACTCAAACCCCAGTTGACCGGCTTAACTTGTAGATCTAGATCTGCTATTTTTGCCAAACGTTTGCCCCAGAACAGGGACGCTTCATGTGGTCAAAGGTTAATGACAGGGTAGCGGAGCCGTACAGAAGCAGAAAAACACACTGCGTACGGCGGGCAGCAGACTGTCGTAGGTTACGTGAAAAAGCTGCATCGTCAAGGAAAAAAAGCCTCTCCTTTGTGTCAACCATCAAAGAGGAAATGGACAGGAAGGAGCTGGCTGCCACAGGAAGTCCAGACATGGGGAGGACTGCTCCCCTGGAGACCTCTGGGACACAACTCAGCAACACACTGGAAAACCCAGCAGTCAGCATTACTTCTATTAGCTTATTGCTCTGACTCTTTCTTAGAAAGATATGAATATTTAGTATTGAGAAGATCTTTCACCACAATACACATTTGACAGCTTCAGTACGCCTACAATCTTTCGTACGTTATTTAAACCAATATGCATGTTTGTTAATACTATATACTGTAACTAGTACATCTGCAATGGTTCGAGCTAGTCCCTACTCTTCCACTGAGACACATTAGTCGCAGATGATCGGATATCTCCGTCGATACATCTGGTGACTGGTGAAATTATAGGGGCTAAAACTGGGTGGACACTCTGACAAGACTGTATACTGATTCATCTCTGTCTCTCACTAATTAGTTACCTGACTATGCTATATAATGTTTTAAAACTGTGTATATTTGGCAGATTTAACTACAGATTACAGCAGACCAAATACTGAGTGAGTGAGCATGTACTGTATCACATTTTCCAGTTTAAAATCTTTTAAACTGGAAAACGTAATAAACGTATTTGTTGACTCACACGGATCTACAACAAAGTATAAATGTATTGTAGATTAAGATACCAATTATCTCAGAGCTTGATTCAAACTCAGTTTATTCCTCCTTTGGCGGTGAGTTGAAGGATGATGCATGTACTGTAAGCTAGGCCAAAGGCAATGCACTGAACACTAACTACCTGTCATCATTGGCCGCGTTTCCCAACGAGATTCGTAGAGATGCTGCGTTGAGCATCTGCGCAGGTTCTACGACGGGTCTTACGTGTGTCCACACAATCTGCGCAGTACCATAGCAGCCACGTAGATTTCAGCTCATGCGCTGCCTACGCAGCCTGCGTAAGAGCCTGGGACCCGGCGAAACCAACGCTCTACCCTCATTAGTAGCAGCTGGTTCTGCCCAACGTGCAATCGCTTCCCACGTCCATGGCGTTACGTTTCTGCTAAAACTACATTTGGGAGACAGAATGGCGTATCCTACTCTCCTCCTACTTCTGCGAGAGGCGTAGCCCTGCAGTGCTCTCCTACGAAGCATTTTGTTACTAGCGCCCTGGGGCGGTAGTAACACCCCGTAGCGAAATAGATCTATGAAAAGACCGACCGACCACACACACACACACACACACACACACACACACACACACACACACACACACACACACACACTTAATTTATGTATATGTATATGTATGTATATATATATATATACACACATATATATATATATATATATATATATATATATATATATATATATATATATATATATATATATATATATATATATATATATATATATATATACACACATATATATATATATATATATATATATATATATATATATATATATATATATATATATATATATATATATATATATATATATATATATATATATATATATATGTTACAGGGTGAATGGAGAACCAGGGTGATTGAAGAAGGCTCGCTCGTTTTTACCCACCCAGCAATTCTGTAGAAGAAACACTAGAGGGAGCCACAAGCCAGGCTTGTGCACAAGCACATATGGCCGTGACCACCCACACACACACAGTCACACACACACACACATGCGCGCGCACGCACACGCGCTCATGCTTTCAATGGACTGTTAAGATACTTTTATTGTGTTCTGCTGGCTTTTGTTTTAGTTTCTCCCTGACACACACACACACACACACACACACACACACACACACACACACACACACACACACACACACACACACACACACACAGTGATCCATGAAAAGAACTATTCTGTCCCTATCGGTTTACAAATCAAACGGCGCTGAGTCGACTAGTGGAGCGTCGGCCGGTCACCGCGGGCACTCGCGCCTGGAGGCGCGAGGGCGCGCTTCCTCGGCCTCAAGCTCCACTAAGTCGGCGCGCCGTGCGTGTGAACGCGTGTTCAGCGTTCCCCTCATAGATATTATGGTTCCCCTAGCTTAGCTTCCTGGTTGCTATGTGGGGGGGAACAACAAAAGACAGGTCTCCGTCGGCGCATCAAAGCCCCGCCTCTCCGCGCTCTCCTTCTCCTCCTCGGAGGAGGAGGAGAAGGAGAGAAGGAGAGGACGGGACGGTTTAAAACGCGAGGAGGAGGAGGAGGAGGAGGCTCCTCTTCCTCGCGAGCCTCGCGTAATAACCCCCCGCCTCGCAGCGCCGTCCTCCTCCTCCTCCTCGCGAGCCTCGCTAATAAACCCTGTCTCGAAAAGCCCCGCCTCGCCCCGAAGGAGCCCCGTGCCTAAAAACGAGCGCTCTGTCTTCAATCACCCTGGATCTCCATTCACCCTGTGACATATATATATATTGCGGCCGGGCCGGTGCGTAACGACAGCTTGCAGATCTTTTTTTTTTGGGTAGGGTGAGCGTCCTCTATGCATGAACCCGAAGTTTACAAATTGTACTGTACTCTCACGAATGATCTCTGATCTGATCATCTGATAAAAATATTAAGCAAGCCAAGTTAACTAAAGGACGTAAGACCCCAGTTCCCCTCACAAAGTCACAGCTGACGTCTGCAAGATATAAATGTATATGAAAAAAAATTAAACTACCAAAAGTAACGGCTTTCTATATGGTTCGTCCACTAGCCTAGCGGTCTAGGCGTATATCACACAATTTGGGAATCCAGCATGATAGCTGTCGCGGGTTCGACTCCTAGTACCGACGACCTTTACTGTGTCTCTCTCCCCTTTTACTGTCCGTCTATTGTCCTGTCCAAATAGAGGCAAAAAAGCCCCTAAATATATATATTTTAAAAAGGACGCAGAATGTCCCATTTCCCAAGTTTAATATGTATAAATATATTTTTAAAATAGCAGATTGCAAGCTCACAACGCCTCTTAAGCTTGTAGATGTAATTTAATGCATAAATATATTCAAACGTTGTATTTAGAGTGGACTGCTTCAGGACATCTGACAGTTGGCTCTGTCACCTCTTATGAGATGATCGGAATTTACTAGAATTTATAAACACCGGATCCATGCATATTTAGGGAAGCAGTGAGCTGGGATTGAACCCGAAACTCCCACTCGCCAGCACGACACGTTACCAGTCATGCTAATAAGCCTGAGCTCGATAGCCAGGTCTTTCTCGTTTTGTGTTGTTGAAAGTCTATTCTCGGAGGTGGGAAGCCTCTCAGCACCCCACCTACTCTGTAAAATACACTTTTTGGGCAGAAAATAAAATATGTCAGCGAGACGGAAATTATTTTTATTTACTCCACAGTGCCCTCTACAGATTTTGGTTAATGGTAAGTTCAATCCTACAGATCTGTAGAGGGCACTGTGGAGTAAATAAAAATAATTTCCGTCTCGCTGACATATTTTATTTGCTGCCCAAAAAGTGTATTTTACAGAGTAGTTGGGGTGCTGAGAGGCTTCCCACCTCCGAGAATAGACTTTCAACAACACAAAACAGCCTTTGCTTTGGTGAGTAGCGAAATGGTTTTGTTTATTTTTACTACTCTTGAGCACTCGCAGGGCAGCGGAATTCCTTGTACAATCGCAGAGCGAGGGGTCTTCCAGGGCGTTAGAGGGAACACACTAACGCTCTGAACCAGGGCTGCGCTGCTTAGTCCTTTATGCATGAACCCGAAGTTTACAAATTGTACTCTCACGGATGATCCGATCGTCTGATAAAAATATTAAGCATATGGCAAGTTAACTAAAGGTATATAAATGATGCTGAGCTAAACATGTTTCCTAAATTTCGAAGTTTTATAGTTAAACGTTATGATGAAAGTCCCCAGTTCCTCTCACAAAGTGACAGCTGTTGCGCTCAACATTTTTATGAATGGTTAAAAAATATTTTGAAACTAGCAGATCTACAAGCTCACAACGCTTCACAAGCTTGTAGATCTTCTATTTTCAAAAGATTTTAATACATATTAAATTTGGGAAATGGGACATTCTGCATACCTTTACTTTTGGTATTTTAAGTATATTTAATTTACTTGCATAATGGGGACACTTTAGTGTTTTATTTAACTTGCAGATGTCAACTCACCACTGTAATTTCATTCATAAATATAATATTCAAAAGTTGTATTTGGAGTGGACTGCTTCAGGACATCTGACAGTTGGCTCTGGTATTTTTATGATCCATTTCACTTTCGCAAAGGGTGTTTAAACTGCAGTGTAGCGGCAGACAGCACTACGTAGTTTACGTCGGCTTTACGTAGACTTCGTCCAGGAGGTCTTTACGTCTATGCTGTCTCGCGAATGTAGTTTTAGCACACACGTAATGAGAACCTACGACGGTGGTGCCTCCTGAAGCCAGTTTAGATGCCACGTAGAGCACACACAGCTGCCACTAATGAAGATAGATCGTGGCGGGGTTGCTACTGCGCATGTGCGTGGAGGCTCTCACGCAGCTTCTAGGCTGCGTCTGAGCTCAAAGTCGTTTGGGAAACCTGGCCATTGACAGTAAGTCAGTGACTGTGACATTGGTGCCATGACCCAGGTGAATTAGGCTGAATCCAGCTCTACATGCAGCTGCAGTACAGCCACTCTGGTGCAGTAAGTGATTATGTGTGACAGCTGCCCCTTGCTTGGCCATGGTGTAATTTCACTTTTAACCCATTAAGTCCTGAGGCCGATTCTACAAATGCCTTCTAAATCAGTAGTTCTCACACTTTTCAAGATTTTTCAAAAATGGTCAAAAATAGCAGATGTACAAGCTCGCAGCGCGGCCCGAAAATAGCGACAGTAGCCTATCTAGTTTGGATTATTGTCACTTTTAAAAAAAATGATTTATTCATTTCTTTTTGTTAATGTTTCACCAAAAATGACATCACAAAAATAACAATGCCAGGTTTAACTTGAAAGATTTGATTAAGTTGCAGCAGACCACCTTCCATATCAGATCGGTCCTCTTCAGTTGAACCGATTGAACTTTTATAACCACACGTGGTAACTCCCAGAGTTAAAAGAACACTGGGGATGTTCCTGTGCTGTGGTCAGTGGAGTGACTGCAGATGAGGCCATGGCGGTCAGCACGCACTGCCTCTGATGTATCCATTAACGTAATTAAAAATCAATGCTGATCCTGGTCACATTTAATTACATCAGGGCTATTAGGTTAGTGATAATGGCCTCTAGTTAATAGGAGTTTATTGTTGGGCCTACACTGTGTCCCCCCTGGGACTACAAAGCCCAAGACAGCCTCTGTGTTGTGATGTAATTGACACCCCTACTGTCACGTCTCTGAATCACTGTGATGTGCACACACGCGCACACACACACACACACACACACACACACACACACACACACACACACACACACACACACACACACACACACACACACACACACACACACACACACACACACACACACTGTAAATATTTATGAAAAGAATACAGCTGTGGTTTCACGCACACATGTATGGGTATACACATATGCTGTGTGTGTGTGTGTGTGTGTGTGTGTGTGTGTGTGTGTGTGTGTGTGTGTGTGTGAGAGAGATACTGCATATAGGCTGCGCATTCAAGCATCCATTGTCTCACACCCTTAAAGGTGCAGTCGGACTCGTCGGTTAGTTTCATACTTACGGACGCTTCATCCCTACACGAGATTTGAACCCGGCTCTCCCGTGTGTGGGAGACCAAACCTCTAGCCCTATTCCAAGATGAAATCCCTGCTTTCCAAGGAGAGATATTGCACTTATGAGCTTCAGGCAGTACTACTTGTCAACCAGTAGACGTATCCTGCCCGTCATCAGGGTGTAAATGTGAGTAGGGAGTCCACCTCCAACCACTGAATGAGTTATACTCTTCCATACAGACTGGTTAAAATAGCATTTTATTCATTGCAATAAGTTCTGGATTGCAGCACTGAGTCTGGGCATCACCAGATACATCCAAACTAGGCCAAGTGGTAACTGTGGACTGGTTATGAATTGGGCCACAGTTCTCAGTGGTGCTGGAAGCTGGATGTGTGTCTGTGCACGCCAGGGAGGGGAAGGAAAAAATGAGGCAGTGGAGGTACCCACAGCCCCAGGTGTGCCGAGGTGCATACAGTAAGTAATGTGGAGGTAGACTGTTGCTTTGTACACTTAACGACACTTAAACCACTTTCAGAAATACAGAAAATAACCAATCTACAAGCTCACAATGCGTCGCATCACGGCACGTTGTGAGCTTGTACATTGGCCATTTTCACCACGTGACACACTGGCGTACAATGAAATATAAAATAGGGCTTACCACCTGAACCCTAGCATCTCTATTCTTGGCATGCCCTAATACGCAAACATTCTGTGAAAATAGCAGACCTACAAGTTTGGCAAAATTTGGTGTGTAGACTGTAGTGGGGAAAAAATGGGGTGGCCAAGTACAGATCCCTGGGGAACCCGGTCAACGAAATACTTTGATTTAACTGATTGCTGTCAACATGCAACTGTTTTAACAGTTTTTTGTCAGCATTATCGTTTTTCTTGTTGTTCTTAGGTTATTTATATGTCGGCATCTTTGTAAATGAGGGTCTTCCTCAATGTTCTTTCCGAGAATCTTAAATAAAGGTTGAATGAATATACTGTAGGTGTAGGGTTTTAAGTGTTAAAGATGTTGAGAGGAGACCTGCTGCAGTATACTGACACACAGACACTAATATTAATATGACTCTTACTGTATTTCATCACCCAGCCAGCAGCATGGATAGGAGTGCGAATGCATGGACTAATCAGCCAGACTAGCATACAGTAGCACATGGTGTACCCTAACGAATCACACCCTCACACACACACTTCCCAGTGTGTGATTGCTCAGGGAGGAATGGAACGCTGAGCTTGTCGCTTATCTATATAGATGTGACCTGCTCTGTGTGACCCACCAGGCTCTGTCTGTCTCTCTTTTTCTCTCGATTTAAGAGCTCGAGTAATCTAATTATGTTATTCTTTTATATGTCTCTGTCCACACCCCCCCCTCTCTGTCTGTCTGTCTGTCTGTCTGTCTGTCTGTCTGTCTGTCTGTCTGTCTGTCTGTCTGTCTCTCTCTCTCTCTCTCTCTCCCCCCCTCTCTCAGTGTACTCAGACAGAGAGCTGTCCTTGGGGGGAGTGCCTGTTAAAAGCAAAAGTCATTAATAGATGGCATTTTAAGTCCCCTGAGTAAAGCTCAGTCTACTCAAAGTAGAGTAGACTGACTGGATGGAAGAGCAAAGCTCTGCTCAGTGAGTAGACTGACTGGATGGAATCAGTCCACCTACATGAGGCCATGTTTCCACACCACCCTGAAGCCAGGACACACATGCACGCACACACACACACACACACACACACACACACACACACGCACAGTCGCACACACACACACACACACACACACACACACACACACACACACACACACACACACACACACACACACACACACACACACACAGTCACCTCTACCTCTACTCTATAGCTGTGGTGATCAGGATGACCACCGTGTCCGTCACACACAACCTCTACATCCACATCAACAACAACAACAACAACAACACAGGCAGAGTCACAGCTGTAAGCCCAGGCCTTACAGGTGGATGTGGTAATTAGAGTGGAATAACCACAACTACAGTGCACAGATGTACCACTGCTAGCATCAGCTGTCATTTTATGCTAATTGGAACACTGGTTCTCAAAGTGGGGTCCGGACCTTGAAGGGGTTCCAGGTGGGTCAACAGCAAATCGAGGAACAGTTTAAAGATGTAGGCACTTATTTCATTTTTTGGAATGTGGGATATTCAAACATGTCGACACGTGTTGACAAATCTTCTCGTAGGGGGGGTCTTTGGCACAAAATGCTTTCAAATGGGGGTCTGTGGCCAAATACAAATCAACTTGGCGGTCCTTTGATATGAAAATGTTTTAGAATCACTGAATTAGAAGACATGATCTCAGCTGTGCCACACTAAAGGCTTGCAGTAGAGAGGGAGTCGGTTTGACTGAATGGAAGATGTTGTTTACTATGGGCTTATTATATAATAGGCAGGGCCTGCATGGCGCCTTAAGTGAATATAGTAGTGGCATAGTAGTAGCCTGACCATATCAAGTTAGAGACAATTAGCCAGCAACAGGTTTAACCAATACGTTTGTCTGTGACACTGACTGACACACACACCCACACACAGACACAGACACAGACACAGCCACACACACACACACACACACACACACACACACACACACACACACACACACACACACACACACACACACACACACACACACACACACACACACACACTACACAGCATAGGCTAATGCAGTGGTTCTCAAAAGTGTGGACCAGGGACTAGTCTCAGGGTTCCTTGAGGGGGTTGAGGTGGGTCCTTGAAATCTCAAAGTTTGAGAACCACTGGGCTAATGGAAGCATGTCTGTAGCTTATTGATCAAATCTGGTTGTTTACAAAATCCCCAATTTAAAAAAAAATACATTTAAGGTTATATAGCCTATATATAAAGGTTAAAATAAATCAATAAAAAATATTTAAAAAAAAAAAATCCTCTGCTCAGTGAGTAGACTGACATGGATGGAAGAGTAAAGCATATCTGAAATTAGCAGATCTACGCGATGGGACACATTGTGAGCTTGTAGATCTGCTAGTTTCAACATCTTGAAAAAAAAGTGACACATGTGCATGGAATGTTTAAAAAATGAAAACAAGCGGCGCCGCCATGGACCTACCCGATCCGAACGCCTTGGCCACCAGCCATGTCAGGCTACATGACGTCTTGGCCCGGGTGAAGTCATAGTGATCGAACCCAGTGATCGTGGGCACTATGAAGGTCCGTCTCATCACGCCGTCGACCACCGCCGCATCACCCTGCATGTTCGAGGCTATACCTCCCTATACCCGTTGAACTGCTGCTGCTGCTGCTGCTCTGCTCAAGTCAGTCAGTCAGTCAGTCTGCTGGAATCCCACCGATGACATCCTGTCCAGAGGAATTCGATGCACCAAATTTCCTTTTCCTAAAAAAAAAAGGGGGAAAAAACTTTGAATGCTGGAAAAGAGCAACGAACGCACGCAGATCTACCCAAAATGCATCCGTTAAAACCGTTACATGTGAAATAATAGGCCTATAATATCCTCAGTGTCATCATGTCCATATAAATATGTCCCGATATTAAACCCTGTCTGCGGCTGTAATGAAGTTTAGCGTTTGTTACTTGCAGGAATCGTAGAGATTTTCTTCCCAGGCGTTATTATGATATATCTCCAGGTTGTCCAGCATAGCGGATCACATATATATATATATATATATATATATATATATATATATAGGATGCTGTTATTACCAGGCCGTTGGCAAGAGGAGACAGGCGGGACGTTTCAATCCATCCAAAACAACACGGCTTCACAAAACGGGCAGAAACGGTTCGCTTATGTCCATGATTTTCCTTATTTTGTATGTCTTTCTAAATGTTCTCTCTCTCAGCCTCGGCAGAGCGGCTCCTCTGCGCCTTTCCTTTCCTGCCGCACTGTGGAACGTCGGAGACGAGAGCGCGCGCAGTGCGCATGTGCGCTCCACCCAGCCTCTTCCACCATTGCCCTGGCTGATATACATCATGTATTATATGACAGTCATGGATGATTTTCAACATAGTGTTTGCACTTTTGGCTTTTTTGGCCCGTACATCTACATAATCGTTCGGATTTCAAATATAAAGTGCTTACCCTATGGCCACGGATGTTACAATACTGTTCGGGCCCTCAAAAGTACCTGTATCTTCCGTATTGTCCAATAAAAGGCATTTTAATCCGATTGGTGGCCATTTTCTCCAAATGCTTTTGACTACAAGACCCTATCGGTTGGGAGGTGTATTGCACTCTGATATAACTCTATGAGAAAATAGCCACCAATTGGATTAAAATGCTTTTTATTGAACAATACGGACTATACGGGTACTTTTGAGAGCCCGTATATAATTTCAACATCCGTGGCCATGGGTTAAGCACTTTATATTTGAATTATGAACGTTTGTAGATGTACGGACCAAAAAGGGAGAAAGTGCAAACACAATTTTGAAGATCATCCAAGATGGTCATGACAGATATGACCGTCTGTGACTGTGATCCAAGGCTACTTCCACCACGGACATAAGTTAACGCATCTATCCATCCATCCATCGCGCGCTTACAAAATAGCCGATCTGCAAGCTCACAACGACGCGACGCGTTGTGAGCTTGCAGATCGGCTATTTTGTAAGCGCCCGACACCGTCGTACGACGGTGCGTAAATTAGGCATTTTCACGATGATGATCCATGCTGCTTCATCCTCCTTCTCACTCCTTATGGAAGTCATTCAGAGGTGGAGTCACACTCACACACAGTGGTGGAAAGTAACTAAAGTGCATTTACTCAAGTACTGTAGCCTACTGTGTCACTTTTGAGGCGAAAAAAACGATTTTAGTGCTAACGAGGATAGGTAAAGCATCAACAACATGCTATCTAAATAACACATTTAGCATGTCATGTGTGGTCTAGCAAACAGCTCTATCTACAGTAAGTAACATAGCAGGCTAATATGTGAACAAGTAGGCTAATATATATATATATATATATATATATATATATATATATATATATATATATATATATATATATATATATATATATATATATATATATACACACGCTGCGACGTGTTGTGAGCTTGCAGATCTGCTATTTTCAAAAGATTTGAATACATTTTTTTTTACATAAAACCCTGCATGTGAAACGGGACATTATGCATAATGAGTATTTTTTTTACTGTTGGCACTTTTAAGTATATTTTGATGACAATACTTAAGTAAATTTTGATTACCAGACTTTTACTAGTGTTTCTACATTGCAGTATTGATACTTTCTATCACTATATATATATATATATATATATATATATATATATATATATATATATATATATATATATATATATATATATATATATATATATATATATATTTACATACAGTAGGGGTGTGTGTGTGTGTGTGTGTGTGTGTGTGTGTGTGTGTGTGTGTGTGTGTGTCCAGTCCACCTGTCATTTCAGGGACATGGTGGATTGAAAGTGATGACATGGCAGAATCCTAATGGATCCAGAAGGAGCTTCTATCAACCATGATGATCCACGAGCCCTAATGGGTCTAATTTAGGCCGCTCATTACAGAAGTGTGTCTGGAAGGAGTCAGATGGACCATGCAGTGCAACTTGATGAAAGTGCCACTTCTGAGCATATTATATAGGTGAAAATCCTTCTCAACATTTTTCAAAATCTTAAAAATGTGTCGAAAGTAGCAGATCTACAAGCTTACGACGCGTAGATGTGTTGTGAGTTTATAAATGTGCTATTTTTGAATAGCTGAACTTGTAGGACTTAAGTGGTTAATTAGAATACAAGAATGCTCGCCCCAAAACATGCACGCTCCGGGTCAAATCCGGCACCTCGGAACGGTCGGAAAACTATGCATAAACCTAACTCTATTCCTAAACGTAACCTCTGTAAAACTATGCCTAACCCTAAACGTATTACTAACCTTAACCTCAGTAAACAAATACAAGAATACAGGAAACTGCTGGGGGTGTGTTTTGGGGCGAGCGTTCTGGTTACTGTTAATTATCTCTCAGTCATAAGCCATCAAATCATATGCATGGACGCTTCTCAAAACAAATCCTCTGAAAGCCTACTCTTAACCTAACTCTCTCATCGGAGATTAGGCTAAATCATATTCTTGAGATCATAATCTAGACATTCACTTTTGAGCAGCTGTAGATCTAGATCACACACAAACATGTATGACTCTGTGATTTTCCATTTAAAGAGCCTAATGCTTTGTGTGTCAGTTGGCAGTGGTCATATCTGATGGCTCAATTAACCACTTGACCATTGAGCCACTTAACCACAAACAGATTCTAAATTATTTTGAAAAAATGTCCGATCTACAACCTCACGACAGGTTGCGCTGCAACACGGTGAGCTTGTAGATCTGCTATTTTCTTGACAAAATTGTTCACAATTATTGTTCACATTTTTGCCTATAATGACATGCCCCAAATTGAGATGCCATGCAGGGTTAAAGTGGTGAAATCTCTTTTTACACGAGTGGCCAACTCTGTGTTGTGCATGGGGACATGTTTTTATGTGTCTATCACAGCTTTATACCTCAGTATCTCAGGAGGGTAAGATTGATTGATTGAATACTTCATTAGTCAGAAATGTAAACAGCACGTGGTTCAAGACATTAAGGCTAAAAGGATAACACAAAAAAAGCCCTGGGGACTTGTTTCCATTGTGGTCCTACAGTATGTATTCAATTAATCAATTTAGCATAACATATTAACACAATAATACATGTCATCAACAAAATACAAACACAGATGGGACATTTACCTCCCCTAGTGGTCTCCTGATAGATGTTTTTTCGGGCCAATTTTGAAAGAAACAAGTGTTACACATTCTTTAATGATGGTGTCAGAGCATTCCACATTTTGGTGGCAGAGCAGTGGAATGAGAATTTTCCCATGTTTGTTCTAAATTTGGGTGGTACCAGATCATGGTTAAAATAACATGGTTAACCCATTAAAACCAGGAAAGCATCTGCTGTCATTTTAGATCTTAGCCACTTTAACCATTATTATACTTTGGCTATTCAAAAATAGCAGATATACAAGCTCTTTTAAAAAATTGTGACATTTTTTGCTTATCGTTCAATACACATTTTTTACTCAAATCTTTGCTTCTGGGGGTCCCTGGAACAAAATATTTTGATATGGGGGTCCGTGGACAAATAAATATTATTTTGGGGGTCCTTGACATGAAAAGGTTTGAGAACCACTGACATAGAAACATATGTTTTTCAGAAAAATGTTAGGATTTAGAACACATTTTTAGAATCGGCCTCAGGTCTAATGGGAAAGAAATACACGCACCTGCATGAAACAACACAGGGCCACCTCAGCATATTGATCCATATCCCAGAAATCTCTCAGTCGTCTGGAACCGTCAGAAACAATGGTTTCCAGGTGGTTACTCCTGGAACTCATTTGACGGCTATATTTCCCAGAGTCTTGGTGAAATTCTTGTGCAACAAGACTTGGGGAGTAATATCCTGTCGTATGAATGTATGAAGATATTCGCTCGCTGGCCTTCTTGTGTGTAGATTTGACTGTAGTGTTGTTGCGGGAGCTGTACAGTTGGTCATGTTTATGGTTTTCTCTTTATCATTTTCAGATGGTCTTATTGTGTCAGAGAGCTCAGAGGCATGCCTGGCATATCCTGCCGTAGGGGACAACAGAACAGGTATGTGCTAAACTATGGGCCCCCTCCACTGTCCCAGGACCCATGTTTATTGAAACTAGCATCTTACATCAGTGAGTTCAGCCAGGCCCAATTGGAATTAGCATGTTATTTCAACAGATGCTAGGTTCTTTGTTTACCTGGTATCCTATAGTTTCAATTTACAGATTGTTATTTCGATAGTATATTGTTTAGAATGATGCTAGGTTCTTGATTTCCCTGGGATCCACTGTCTCTCTGTAATCTACAAGCTCACAAGCAACACAACGTGTTGTGAGCAGTCATAATCCATCAAATCATGTGCGCGGATGGCTGCTTCTCAAAGCAAAACTTCACAAAGCTTTTGATTGATTGATGTAGTTTATTTAGTAAGACATGAGAATAGTACATGACAGTACATAACAGTACATGGAAGTACAAATTCACAATACAAGGTCTACTAAACTGGAACTCTCATTAAGCACGCAGCTTGTTTAAGATGAGAACCCCATGCACACAAATCATGATGAGCTTACACTCAATGGTGGAAGAAGAACTCATGTAATTGTTTTAAAGTAAAACCACAATGTAGAAATACTACTCTGTAACAAGTAAAAGGCCTGTACTCAAAGTTTTACTTGAGTAAAAGTACAAAAGTATTGGCATCAAAATATACTTGAAAACGCCTTGAAATGTCCAACATGGCAAAGAAAAACCATAATGCATCCAAGTGGCATTAATCATAAGAAACACACACACACACACACACACACACACACACACACACACACACACACACACACACACACACACACACACACACACACACACACACACACACACACACACACACACACACACACACACACACACACACACACACACACACACACACACAGACTGAATGGACAACTCCACTCCACTGGGAAAGGTTTGTTGATACTATTGATCCAGAAAGTCCGATGATGTCAAATGACATGTGAGATAATTTATTTCATCATAAAAATCTTCCCTATAACTTAAATAACTGTTTCTCAATGTAGGGTCCAACATGGGCGTACACTCTCAGAGTTAAATAGTTTAGTTTAGTTTATTAGGGGGAAAAAATCCAGTCGTTCACAGATTTTTATTCCTGGAAAAAAATAGTATTTGACTGATGCCTAAGCTTATTACGTCTACCCTTTTGTTATTTAAACTAGCAGAAAATAGCAGATCTACAAGCTCACAATGCGTCTCTACTAGTAACTAGTTTTCAAATAATTGTAGTGGCGTAAAAGTGCAATATTTGCCTTTGAGATGTAGTGGAAGTAGTAAAAGTACAGAAAATTGGAAATACTCCAGTGAAGCAAAAATACCTAAAAAGTGTTCTTAAGTTCAGTACTTGAGTAAATGTATCTAGTTACTTTAGACTACTGTAATTCTAGTGAGGGTACCTGGATGGATGACACAGCAGTTTACCCACAGTTTACCATACTCGGTATGGATGCATGCATCAACACTGCCTCCTAGTGCCTGGAGCTGGTATACACAACCAATTAGGTCAGAAAATAGATAGCCAGTAGATGGCACTCTTGAGCTAAATATATAACTATAAACCTCTTAGAGACATGAATGACAACAGTTGGACTACACAGTAGAAATATCCCCAGCCTGCTGTGTATTCAATATTTTTTTTTTTTATCAGGTCCTTTTCTCTTCTTGTGTGCGTGTGTGTATACTATGTGTGTACCTGCATTGGCTGGGGTTGGATAATTGCAAGGTAATTTCTTTAAGCCAGCTGATGAACAAAAAGTAAATTTAAGAACACAGCTGTATTTGTATATAATAATAACAATAACAACAACAACACTAATGACTATTTTAATAGTTTTTTGTATACACCATTGTTTAACTAAAATGATCTATGATTGTTTTTCCTGTGATAACCTGAAAATGTTTTATGAGAAGTTTCCTATGTTCCTTATTGATCGTTACAGATGCAGAGGTGAAAGAAGTGCTCAGATGTTTTACTTAAGTTAAAGTAGCAGTAGGCTACCACAATATAGAAATACTCTGTTACAAGTAAAAGTCCTGTGATCAAAATTACACTTGAGTAAAAGTAAAAAAGTATTGGCCTGTATCAAAGTCAAAGTACTCATTTATGAATGTCGCAAGTTTTTTTGTTTGTTTTTTAAATCTTCAAAAGTAGCACATCTACGAGATCACAGTGCGTTGCGTCGTGAAACTGTACCTCAAAATTGTACTTTACTACAGTACTTGAGTAAGTGTACTTGGTTACTTTCCGCCACTGCACAGACGTGCTATGAGTTTAGTGTTCACAAAACATCTTCTCGACATAAGAATCAGCATCACGTTATAGCTTGTCATCAGTCATCATCAGTCAAATCCTCTCTGCATGTAGCCCCGCCCAAATCCACCGTCATTTGAGAGTCATTGCCGATCATGATGTACTTGGCGTGCTCTATGTGGATGTTGCCTCCTGACCACAGCCTGCCATCCTCACCAATCTGCGGTGGCATGAAGCCACTGGGAACGTTTGTAAACTGGGGTCCCGTGTGGGGGTAATGCTGCTGTGGGGAACGCTCTATGTAAAGCTGTTCCATGTGAAGCCTCACTTTTTCCTGCTCTAGTAACTTTGCATTCCTGAGCTCCTGGTTGTACAGCCTCTGCTGCTCGTTAGCTCGCCTCAGTCTCTCCTGTCGCCTCACCTGCTGTCTGACTCTCTGCTCTTCATCCCACAGCCTCCTCTGCCTGTTGACGTTTGCAGACGACATACATTTTTTGACCTTTCTCTCGAAGTATTTCTCCTCTAAGGCTATGAAGGTCTGCAGGACCATGGGCCGCCTCTCCCGGGGCATGCAGTTCTCACGGGGCAGCAGGGGGATGACGGTGTTGTACTTGTGTGTCTTATTGATGGAGTTGACGAGGGCAGTCTCCGTCTTCACCTCCAGCAGGCGGGTGTTGAAGTTGCGCGTGAGCAGCAGGAGGGTGAAGGCCGAGTTGTTGATGGCGTCCTCGATGCACTTCAGAGTCCCCCTGCCCGGGAGCTCAAAGTCTGCGGTGAAAGTCGCCCCTGCGCTGACACCCAAGGACTCCAGTCTTTCTCTCATACTCTCAGCCATGTCGATGTCCTGTGGCGCGTGCAGGATAACAAACGAATAAAACACATCCTCCTCCTCTTCCTCCTCCTCCTCCTCTTCTGTACTTCGCTCCCCTCCACATGCCTGCACTGGAACTTTGATCTCTGGTGTAAATTTGTTTGCTGCAGCAGGTGCTGGCTTGGGTTCAAAGGTTGGCGCTGTGGTCTGTGGATTCTGATTCGGCGCCATATCACCCTGTAGCTTATTACCTTTTGCTGATAAAGTGGCTGAGCCGGGAGTGTCCATGTTTACATCTCTCTCTCCTTTAACCAGAGGCGTTTCATGTGATTCACACAGAGTGTCCGTGGAGGAAGCAGTACGCCCAGCCGGCATAGTTTCCGGGCCGTCTTTTTCAACAAGGTGTGTGGCGTTAGATGGCTCGGGGTCGCTCAGTGTCGCTGAAGTAGTTCTGTCAAACCTGGCAGTTGAGGGAAGACTAATCTCTAGGTGGGTAGGATAGGAGTCAATGGAATAGCTGTCATCATGTAAAGGGCTTGGCAGATCCGATGGATCCACAGAAGACAGTTTCAAAGATGCGATCTTGTCTTTGTCCAAAACCCCTGGGAGTTCATTGTAAAACCTAAGGACGTCGTTCCACATCCACTCTGCAACGTGGGGTCCACAGACTAACTTAGCCTCTTCTCTTAGCTGATCTAAACAGCCGTATTCCAAGTGCTGGCGATCCCTTGTTTTCTGGCAGTTTGCGGAAATGGCTTTCTTATAGGCCAGGTCTCTCAACGGTGGATCACACAGCCTCAAATTGCACAGCACTTTGAAAACCCTGGCCAGCTCCACCGTCCCGTGATCTGTAGACTCCTCCTGACAGTGAGCAGCACATTGAACTTGGAAGGCGTCCAGCTTGCCACCGCTTACGTGCCACTTGTCAGCCAGGTAGTTAGCAAGGCTGCTATCCTTTAGCATCTGTAGTTGCTCCTGGACCTGTGTGTCTCTCCGAAGCAGCATGAGACACAAAGTATGCACTAAATCTTCTTCAGGGCTCTTACCCAACTGGAACGTCAGGCTTAGTAAACGTTCCTTTGGCACCTCGCTCAGAATCCTAAGGATATCTGACAGCCCCGTGCCCTGTTTTTCCATCGTCTGAGCCTCCATTGTTTCGGGCTAGAACTTGATTCTATCAGAATATACTCGTAGTGTACATGGATCTTCACCCAGGCTAATCAGATTGTGGTTTCCAACATCTGTTCATAACTTTCATCTCCAGGGCTTTGTAACGTCATTCATTATGCCAGCCTTGCTTCTTCAACAGAAGGCACACTGAAAATTGATACAGAAACAAAACAATGAACCACTTCAAATTTCTCCAAACGGCCAATCTACAAGCTCACAACGACGCATGCAACGCGTTGTGAGCTTGTAGATCGGCTATTTTTGAATAGCCAAAGTATAAAATAGGGCTTGGTTAAGTCACACATCATGTTGCATCGTGTCCAGTGAGACTGTTATTCATATTGTTTTATTGCTATCAGTGCATAGCTGCATGTACTGCAATGTAGGACTGGCATTACATGACATGTTAGCATACATGTATAATATGTTAG